>NC_142679.1:14148795-14325045 GCF_964200805.1 Pocillopora damicornis | reverse complement strand
GGCAAAAATGAATGAAGATTAAAGAGAAGAAAAGTGGTGCTTGAACAATTGTCTCTCAGAAATACTGAATGCAATCATAAATACTATATTTTTAAGTGTAAACTTCCTTTGATTCTTTAACAAATACGTAAACTTGACTATTACCCTAAACCCGCATCAGTAGGTTCATTTCTTTTTTCATCGCGTAAAGTGGCAGTGGACTAACTTAGCGGATGCCGCAGCGATTCTCGCACCAAGGGAACATTTATTACAATAGAAACCCGCTAAATCGAATTCCCCGTGAACCCAGAGAAGATCTGATTCCCCTTGTCCTTATTTTTTTTTTTCAGTCAATACTCAAACCCCCCGCAAACTCGAACTACTCTTTGTATCCCTTGGGAGTTCGAGTCAGCGGAACTCGACTGTGGTCTTTTATGCTTTGAATTGCACCTACCCAAAAAAAAAAAGTTGGTGATGTTCACCACTCTCCCCCCCCCCCCCCCCGTTAAAAAAGTGCACAAGACGGGTATTGAATAATTACTTCTTCCAAATCTCTAAATTCGTTGTTTATAGTACAACATAACGTTTTGTTACTATCTATCATTTTTCTGCGAAATAAACTTACTTCTTGCGGAAAATAATGAAAATTTGAGAAGCGCCCAACACAAATAAGCGGCCACTATCGAGGTCCAGACATTCAATTAGCGCCAAGGGCACTCAGTCGAATTAATGCGGTGTGTATGTATACCGTTTGTTAAAGGACATGCGGAGGGCAATGTTTCGGTTATAAAACCGGTTTCCTCTAAAATTACATCAGTAAAGGCTCTTTAATATCTCAGAAGCAGAACTTTCACGGAAAACGGAAAAAAATTGAACTTCATGCTGCGCCCTTTTAGCAGCTTGTTTATTAAAGCTGAAATAATCAGAGTATAACCCACGACGCGATATAGGCTTTTTATCATATTTTCTACAGATTTTATTCGAGGATTATTAAAAAATGAGTAATGAAATCTAAGCACAATGGTTACATTCCATACATTGATTTATTTTACTCCTCAAATATAATTAAAAGTTTACTTGCTTCTTGTGGATTGTCGCATGCTTTCAATGACCTTTACATCGTCGCTGAAAATAATATCAACAGGAATTCAAGAATTTGGCTTACAACAAGATATGATGATGAAAGGAGAGATAGAAGAAGAACTCGTTTATTCAAAATCAATTTCTGGGGGTCTATGTGACTGACCCAAGTGAGCTAAGATTCATAAAAAAGCATAAAACATGATATTATAAAGGTACAAAGAGGTTCAGAAGTATATATTTATGTTAAAAACTATCTAAATACTGTAACCTATACTATGGCTAATGATGAAGGAGTTCTTAAGACTGTCAGTGTTATTAATTGGGCCGTTGAAGACTATCATTGCGCGTGGTTGTCAACGGTGATCAAGTAACTCAATCTCGGATGCATTAACTTGGCAATTTATTTCTGTTGTGAAAATGTCATTGAATAAGCTCTTACTCAGCTCATGATGCTTATCAACAATGAGGCCAAATATATGAACACTCAAAGTGTATTTTTTCTATTTTTGTTCATTATTTTTCGTCTGGGTCGAGATTATCATCTCTGCGGCGGACTTCCGCTCTAAGTGCCTCAGCGCCACGCCCAACCACCATCCACATCCACATTCACCTTCTTCATCCTCACACCCCTCTAAAAAAACCTTCACGAAAAGCACAAATAACTCTTTTTCAGGAAGGGTGCTGTCATGACTGATCAATGCTTGATGGTTATAGCACTTCTCTATATTTGCAAGTTTGCCGGGAGTTTTTAAAATTAATATTTCACGACTGCGACGCCCACGAACCGACGGCGGTTTTAAAAATTTATTTTCGTTTCTTTTAGGAACTTTGCGAGTAGCTCGATGTGTGGACCTTTTCTGGCGACGCAAGATATCTGCTTTAGCACATAAAACATGAAAATACAACGTGGACTTCGAGTAGAAACAAATAATTTGCTGTCGGGGATCTCGCCTTTCTCGGACCCTGCAGTTTGATTTCACGTTGTTTACGTTGTCCTATGATGCTCTATTGAAATACATCAAAAAGTTCTTTCCTTTGGCTGCAAGGAGATTGTGTTCATTAAGCGCTCAGGATCATTAAACGCCTTATTAAAAAAGCCTCTTTCATTAATGTTGGTAATTCTCCGCTTTAAACGTTTGGCACAATGCCGAGTATAAGGCTATTTATGAAGATCTGATTTCCGTTTGCTTCGAAAGTCGATTCGTGGATGTATGTGGTTTGATTTGCCCCTTGGAACACTTAACGACTGTCTCTACTGGTAAAGCTACCGCACCGATAGCGTAGGATGAAATTCAAAGCATTAATCTGCTTGGTTTGCCTATATTATAGGATATCTTTAGGTAAGTGCGATCGATACCTATGCGAATGTGTCATTTTCTGCCTGATGATATTGATTCGCTTGGCGGACAAAATTTCAATCTTGCTTGTGTCGATTCGCTTTTCATGTGACAAAAAATATTCCTTTAAACAAAGAAATACTCGTAGACCATTACCAGTTGAATTTGGATTCTTTTTTAGAGATCTTTAGTGCTTAAAAACTTGTAATTTACACCCGTAGTTGTCGTCCATTTTGAGCCATTATTGATTGGACATTGAAGTAAGTGCATAGATTGTTAGATGGCTCTATTCACAGATGCTTTCAGATGGTGATTTGATCTCTTCTCCTCCCCGAATTGGTAGTTTAAAGATCTAAACACCAATTTGTATGCATGGGAAAACTGAAGAAGCCACAAAGAGCGAATCGAAATTCTCCGAGTAACAAGATAACAACAACAACATTGCTCTCATGACTGATTCATTTGCACGTGGTATCTTGATATATTTTTGGTCGTTGTATGTTCAGAATACCTGCTTAGGATGAACGAATGCTGCAAGACGAGAGTAAAAGCTCTGTATGAGACATCGTTGAGTATAATTTTCCTAGCGTGAGGGAATTAAACTCGTAGATTTATGTTTCAAGTGTTGGCAGAATACCTGTTCTCCCCACGCGAGATCCGATCGCTCTGAGTTTGGTTTGGTATGCACTGAGCATTTTAGGAAAAGTTTACATTCGTCTTTACCTTAACCCTCGCACTACAATTCGAACTGATTCAAAGGACTGATATACTCTTTAATCAGAGAAGATAAAGAATAAAGTACGCGATGTTACACATTTGATTTAATAACCCGAAGCTAGCTTCTGGCTACGTGCGTCTTGCATGAAAAGTAGTAGTCTTTTATTGTCATGTTTATTTACAAAACATTTAGCAAATCCTCGGAGAACATCGGAGATGAATTACTACAGAGTAATGACGCCCGTTGAAAGCGATATGTTTAACTTATATTTCTTCAGGTGTAAACCCTTTGGCCGTTACGATGAAAACAAAATATTTCCAGACGTTTCTTTTCGCTAAACGGAGTTATTAACTTAATTATCTTCGATTGGTCTTTAAGAAATTGCTTGTGATGAATCAGGTATTTTACTCTTTAGTTCTAGTTTCGTGCCAGCAACTCTTCTAATCCAATTCTTTATTTTTACAGCGACTTCTCAAAGGATTTTATACGCAAACCGGAAAGACATCAGAATAGTACGACCAAATCAAAAGAACCAAAATGAAACTATCGTAGCTGTTGGTCTTTTGAATGCTATCGCGGTGGATTTCAGCTACGAAGATGGATACATATTTTGGACGGATGTCAGGGCTAAGAAAATCAGACGAATTCGTATGACGGGAAGTTCTAACTCAAGAAAAGTTGAAGATGTTATATCTTTGGGTTTGAAAAAGCCTGAAGGATTAGCCGTAGATTGGGTAGGAAAAAAGTTGTATTGGACTGATCGTAGAGATCCTGACGGGGAAACGAACAGAATCGAAGTTGCAAATTTTGATGGATCCTATCGCAAAGTTCTCTTGTGGAAAGACTTGGGTCTTCCAAGGGCGATTGCGGTGGATCCACTCAAGGGGTAAGTTGAAGACTTTGTGTTATTTTGTTGCACTCAATAGCTGCAGCTTATTTTGTGCTGAGTTTGAGAAAAATCGTCAGTAATTTTTCTACAACGAAGGTTTTGCTTGGCTTCGGGAGAACTTGTTATTTTGGATTTCGATATTTTGTAAATAGCTTGCTTTTTTAGAGTTGGTGCTTCTTATTAAATTCGACGAGGTTATGACTAAAAGTGGGACTGGGACGTAGGGACTGGGACGTGGGACTGGGACGTGGGACTCGAGGACGTGGGACTCGAAGATGTGGGACGCGGGGACTCGTGGACGCGAGGACTCGTGGACGCGAGACTGGGAGACGTGGGACTCGAGAACGTGGGACGCAGGACGCGGGGACTCGGGAACGCGTGGAGACTCGGGGACGTGATAAACAAACCTGATTTTTGCGCTGAAATTGTAAAGTATAATTTTCGGTGGTCTCGAGAAAGGTGTAATATGCTGGAGAGCTTGTCAGTAGTAGCCGATGATTTCCAGCGTCCATGGTTCGGCTGGATATGTTTGCTTGCCTCTTTGACCGTGACAACTCTGGGTATAGAATAATTTCAACGCAAGGGGTTTTAAACATCGAGGGCAACCATGGAGGACTTTCCTGGTAAGTAACTGTGTTTTCTTTCTTATTCCTTTTTAACAAGGATAAGGCATGGATCGAAAAGAAAACACAGTCACTTACAAGGAAAGTCCTCCATAGCTACTGACGATGTTTTTAACAGTTTCAAGACCCCTGCGTTGAAAGTATTCTGTACCCAGAGTTCTCACGGTCAAATAGGCAATCAAACATCTCCGGCCGAACCATGGACGCTGAAAACCATCGGCTACTGCTAACAAGCTCTCCAGCATATAGTAGCTTTATCGAGACCACCGAAAATTATACTCTACAAAATCAGCGCAAATGTCAGGTGTTGTTTGTTTATCACGTCCCCGAGTCCCGTGCGTCCCCGAGTTCCCGCGTCCACGTCCTCGAGTCCCACGTCCTCGAGTCCCACGTCTCCAAGTCTCACCTTCCCGAGTCCCACGTCTCCAAGTCCACGTCCCCGAGTCCCACGTCCCTGAGTCTCACGTCTCCGAGTCTCACGTCTCCGAGTCTCACGTCCCTGAGTCTCACGTCCTCGAGTCCCAAGTCCCAGTCCCCACGTCGCTATCCAACTTTTAGTCACAGCCGTTCGACGAGGAAAGACTAATGAACTGTGCTCAATTAAAAATACATTAAGCGTTGAACTTCGGCGGGCAAACAGTTATTTATCATTGTTTTTTGTTAGCCTGCTTCTAGCGAACCTTGAAGGTCACTAGTGTTGCCATGAATGTCTCTCCGAGCAATCTCTTGAGTGATGAATATGCCCTAAAGAATTTGTTGCATGCATCCAGTATTTGAACTCAATACCCTTTTCAAAGAAAGCTTGTGAATCTTGCTGGAATCTAAGCTTTCTTTGTTATTGTAGCCCCCTGTTGAAATTCACCGAGTGAAGCCAGAGAGTGTCATGTCAAAGAATCAATCTGAGAGATCCACTCAGAGAAGATATTTTATTTGTGAATTTCACTCTAGCTGAAAGATTCTCTTGTTTGCCCAAAATACAGTAGTTGTGGAATGAGTTAACATTTTGAAATTATGGACTTAATTAGTTCTTTAGTGTTCATTGTCCTCTGAAGCTAGTTTTATTTTTCTCTGTGTTGTTAATGAGGGGCTGGTCTTCTATAAATCCCGGAGCATAACTGAAGGGCTTGGGTTTTTGTTGAAAATCTGTTGATATACAATATCTATTCTTGAATAATCTATGTTCTCATATAAAGAGAGCTTTGAAGAAAGCTTTGTTAATGGCCTTGGACAATAGTTCAGCCTATCTGAAGATCTTCGTTATTTCCTATTTTGCAAGTTTACTTTTTCTCCTTTACCATAAGAATAGTAATGTTGTTTGTTGTAATTTATACAACAAAATGCTGATCACTTTAAAAGAGAGCTTGAGTTACGTATGGATATTGAAAGATGTTACTCAGATGTATGCCAAGTAAATTCTCAAACAAATGAACACTGTTACAGAGAATAGGCATTTGAGTTTATGGCCAATGGCTTTTTAAAATTATTGGCCATTTCTAAAAACTATGGGCCATTGTTGTATTTGATTGGGTTAGAAGTAAAGAAATATCGGTATTTTGTTAGTGATATAACTTTTTATTGTGTGCCTCAATAATGCAGTATCTTGCAGGTAACAATGCAATTAAAAAGTTTCATTTATGTGTCACTAAAATCAAACAACGTAGTGAAAAAGTTTCACCCAGTTGTCACTTAACTCAAACAAACTGAAAAGCTGTTTACTTCACGTGAAGAGTAATCAGTGCACTATACAGTACTAATATGAAGGTGTTTTTGTCCTTCATCTGTTAAAACAACCATGTTTTTTAACCGTAAACTTATGGCTGTGCTGACTCAATCCAGGTTTTAAACAAATTGCTGGACTTTAAGATTAGAAGTCACAAAACTGGTGTTAAAATTTTTGGTCACTGATAAATCACTGCGGTAAAATTATGGATTTTGAATCTTACTCCTTGAATCAGCTTAACTTTGACCCTGAAATTGCCTTGGTAATGTAACTTGAAAGATCTCTTTATGGCCGTTTTTTCCAAGGGCCTACGTACAGTAATAGACAATTGTGGCTGCTGAAATGTCAAAGAATTTCAAAGAACTTCATTTGGGGGTTGAATCCTACATGGCACACAGCACTCTCAATCTCTGCTGTTGAATAAGAAAATGTACTTAAGGCATTTAATACCAAATTGAGAGCAACAAGAACAGTTCTCTGTAAAGAAAATAAATGATTTGAAATAAAGGACTTGTCGATTTTTCATTGCAGTTTAAGTGTAATTACAGTAGTTGATGCTTGTTAGAATAACAATGGTGTTAAAAGTTTCTGAAAAATTGTTGTCTCTCAAATTATAATTTCAGGTTCATGTTTTGGACAGATTGGGGTAAAGAACCCAAGATAGAGAGAGCTGAAATGGATGGCTCTAATCGTTCCATAATTGTCAGACAAAACATTCGTCGGCCCAATGGGCTCACAATAGACTACAGTGCAGAGAAAATTTACTGGACAGATGCAAAATTGTTTTATATAGCTAAAGCTAATTTTGATGGTTCAAACCGGGAGAGAATATTTAAAACTCCAAGTCAATGTATTTTGGCAAATCAAGCTCATCCATTTGCTTTGACGTTATATGAAAACAAAATTTATTGGACAGATTGGACTTCTAGAGGGATACATTCTGCTAATAAAAACAGTGGGATGCGGTGTCAAATGGTCTGGTCAACTACTTATAAACCCATGGATATACATGCATATGAACCAAAAAAACAGCTGGTACCAAGGCCAGGTAAGCATAATTAATAAATGGTCATTGATTGTCTTGCAGTGTTCTCCCCTATTTTAAGCACTACAGGTTAGATAAATTTTCAAGCTAGGGGGGAATCTTTTAAACCGTTGAATTCTTTAAGAATTCTACATGATTTTAGGCAGTAATTTGAGGCAGTACTATACAGGCAGTAAATTTTATGCCTTACCACCTTAAAAAGGAGAACACTGCATACAAGTTAGTTAGTCACATGATAACAAGTGTAATGTGTTGACTGCCGTGTGTTGATCTCCATATGTTGATTAGTTTGACTGGTTAGACATCATCACACGAAGGGAATGCCCTACTGAGTTTTGAACTATTTGAATGTGTATTTTGAGGATCAATTTGATGATTGCTGCTACAGTGATTCATTGTAGAACTCCTAACACTGCATTTATTGAAAATACTCTTCCTGACTGGGTAATCAGTTTTGAACAAGCCTGGAAATTTTCTACACTTTGAAATTGTATTTTCCACTCTCAGATCTGATTTGTAGTTTCCCTTACTGTCCACCATGTAATCTTTATCATTTTATGTTTTGGTATTGGAATAACTAATAATCCCCTTATTTATATTTTTCTTTGTTCTTATCATTTATCTGCTTGATATTGTGTCAATATTACAAAGAGAAATTCTGTCTTGGTCACTCTTAAAAGTTAAAAGGTTAGATAGGCATTCCATGAGCTGTGCATAAATCTTCAAGCAAGGTGTACAAATTTCTTTGATTTTATTTCAATAATTGGTTGAAATTTCATAACGAGTTACTAGAAAAATGAAGTGAAAGTGGCTGGCTAAAGATACTTGTCTAAATGGGGTAATTTTCTAAAGAAACTGGTGCTGCATCAGTAGAAGGGTATAACAGGCTAACTAAGTGTTATCAACTCAGTTGATAACACTTAATTACCCTAATGATACATGTAGCTGAGTGGGTGGGGGGGGGAGGGGGTTTTGGTGAGCCATCGGCTTTTATTGATAGCTCTTGGCATGGTTTTTCTTTAAAACTCTCATGCAATGGTAAAAAGAAATGCCAAGTTGTGACCTTGGTTTATTTTTGACAAGTTATCGACTTATCTTGTAACAGGTCAAAATCCTTGTAATTCTACTCTCAATGGAGGGTGCACCCATCTTTGTCTGTTGAATACCCATGGCCGCTCTTGTGCTTGCCCAACTGGTGTGAAGCTTTTGCCTGATGGAAGAACATGTGAAAAAGGTATGATTGAGTGTTCAATGTCATGAATAGCTGCAAATAGTGTGTGTACTGATTGTATTTGGGCTTTGTTTGAAATGTGGCTCCAGTTATGAATACATTTAAAACATTCTGTATTATAATACTGGATGTACATAATTAGAATTATATTATTTTGTGGGGTATTTTAAGGGGGAGTCACAACTTGTTACAACACTTGAAAGTCCCTGCTGCTGCTATTGAATTATGTCTCTGAGTTCAGGTGTGTGAATTCATATTGGTTTGAATTTGTGCAACTGATGGCAGTGACAAAGATTTTCATGAAAATTCTCCATGTCACTCGAGGTAAATTGTGTTTGTGACTTGGCTTAGAGCAACAAAAAATCTCTGGATGCTAAATGTGCCTATACATTCTCTGTAAAATTTTTAATTTTTAACAATGTGTGCCTGAGAGAATTTTAAATGTATCGGGCTAAAAATGAGGGAGAAGGATCGGTATGTCCTTTATTTTGATTATTTAATACCCATCTTTTTGTAGCCTGGTAAGAAAACGAAAAGCTTGGGCTAACGAGCAGAATAATGTACACTATTTGATAGATAGGTAGCTACATGGAAAAAATCAATGAAGGCATACTTTCTTGATGTGATTACAGTGCTATTGTTCTCACCAGTATCTCATTTAGAAATGTGTAGCAGTTGGAAAGAAAGAACTAACTAGTTAATTTAAAGGCTGACCTGCGAAATTAGATATACTCTAACAACTGTATTTGGTTCTATCTCTATCTATTAATAAGCTCATTTATAATGTTTGTTTTGTTTTGTTTTGTTTTTTTTATCTTAGGCCCTTTCCATTTTCTATTGCTGGTAAGAAAAGGGGACCTGCGGCGTATATCACTTGATACACCTGATCTCACAGATGTCGTTTTACCAGTGTCTGGAATCAGCCATGCAGTCTCAATTGATTTTGATCCAGTGGATAGATATGTTTACTGGAGTGATGATGAAAAACTTGAAATTAAAAGATGCCGGTTGGATGGAGACGGTTAGCCAACCTTGAACTTGAATACACTAATTATGTTAATTCTTTTGCGCAAATTTATGGTAACTTTACAAAAGTTCTGTTAAGTCTCTCAGACAGTTTTTCTGGCACCATTTATATTGCTGAATGGAAAGAGTAAACTACAGCTTCAGTCACCAGAACTTGTCCTGCTTGCTATGGCATCCAAAATATTTATATGGAGTATTAACCAACATGAGGGCCGGTCTGGAAATTAATCTTTCTTCTAAACTGTTTTCTGTCTTTTTCTTTGTATTTCAGATGTTCAGGTAGTAGTAAGGAGTGAGCTGAAACATCCTGATGGTATTGCTGTTGACTGGGTGGCGCGGAACTTGTACTGGACAGACACAGGCACTAATAGAATTGAAGTCAGCAGACTAAACGGCTCTGCTAGAAGAGTTCTTATTGATGAAAATCTTGATGAACCAAGAGCAATAGCATTGGATCCAACTAAAGGGTAAATATCTGGGTAAAATTGTTATTTACTTGGTAGGAAATCTGTGCCAAAAGTCTTGAGTACAGCCAGAGGCCAAGAAGGAAAGCCATACTCATGTTGGAAGGCACAGTTTTTCCCCAATAGGACTGACTGAGGCTGTGAATAACTGATATTTTTTTCTGCTGATTTTGCTTTTTCAGAATGGCAGGTAAAAAATTCTGAACCTCGTTTGGTATTGGGAAAGAGTGGATGGGTTAGGAGCCCATGACTAAGCCTTGCTGAGATGTGAAAAAAAAAAAAAAAAAAAAACAGCAAAAAAATGGATTTTAATATTTTTATTTATTTTCATACTGAAAGTTGGCAAAGGCATGCAAAGAATTTTAAATTAATTTTTGTTATCAAATGTGTCAGTGAGAAAGGCTGTTATAAGTTTGAAATGTTCTAACATGGTCTCACTTAGGTACATGTACTGGACTGATTGGGGAAAACACCCAAAGATTGAGAGAGCAGAGCTTGATGGGAGTCATAGAGTCATCTTAGTGAATTCCTTGGTCGCATGGCCAAATGGCCTCACCATTGATTATCTGAAGCAAAAGATTTACTGGGCTGATGCAAGGTATGACAAGATAGAAGTCATGAACTTCGATGGGAGTGCCCGCCGTATTATTTTAGATAAAAAATTGCCTCATGTGTTTGGCTTTACTGTACTTGGAGATAATCTTTATTGGACGGACTGGCAGAAGAGGTCAATACAAAGTGTGAACAAAAGAACTGGTAAAGACAGAAGAGTACTGATTGACAGCCTACCTGATCTTATGGGACTAAAAGCTGTAACCCTTAATCACTCCTATGGTAAGAAGCATTATTTATTTGATACTTAAATTAGTTTTGACTATTCCATGTTTCCTTCTTATTACACTTGAAACACCTTTTTTTGGCCTCTAGGTTCCAATGCCTGTCAGCGCAAAAATGGAGGCTGTAGTCATTTGTGTTTATACAGGCCATCAGGACCCAAATGTGAATGCCCAACAGGAATGGAGCTTCTTTCTGACATGAAGACTTGTAGATGTAAGTATTCGGAAAAGATGAATTGCAATAATATACTGAGCTTGCCTGGTAAGACCCATAGAGCTAAAATCAGCCAGTCAGCCATTTCTTTCCTTCAAAAATACGGAAATCAACGTAAATGTCATACACTGTTGGCCCTTTAACTCCCAAGATCTTTTTGTTAATGTTCCCGTCTACATGCCACACATTTCCTTAGAGAAGAAGAAATGCTTTTAGTGGCTTCATGCCATAGAACCCGGGATAAGCTCTGGCTGTGAGGGGTAACCGGTCAAGTCGCCCGAAAGTCATCTTGCCCGAAGTCATGTCGCCCATAACCAGAGTCATGTCGCCCGAAATTCATATCATGTCGCCCGAAATCCTAAGTCATGTCACCCGAAATTTGATCGAGTGTTTAATCTTGAAGAAAAGTAACAATCGCAAGGAACAAACTCGTAAAATGTTGACTCGTATGTAAAATGTTTTCGTCCGCTAACCCATGCGAATATGAAGTAAAACAAAGACTCAAATATTGCTGTTCATTTCAGCGTTGTTCATTGCTACGAACTAAACTGCTCATTCTACAGTACAGATTCTAGTAATTATAAGCGGAACACTTTCAGTTATCAGAATTTTTCACACATATCAGAAAATACAGTTCTCTTAGTTTGATTTATCGTATAAAAAACAACCTGAAACTTTTACAGCGGTTTTTTTTTGTTTATTGTTAACCACGCGAACAAAGCGTGTTAGCATCATACCCCGTAGGATCAGGCGCAGCATAAATTACCGCGACTTGTTCAGTTGATTCTTGTTTCCTCGGCCGGTTGCATGTAAATTTTGATCCGGTTAACCATATATATAGAGTGGAAATTAATAACAGCCACCTCATTCCGAGATAATCAGCTAGCTGAAACACGAGATCGTTACGCGTACGCAAAAGAATTATACAGTGAGCCTTCATCCCTGTATCGAGTGCAGAAATGAAGTTCGACCACGCCAGCAAGCCCTTCAGTGCGACGATTGCGGCTTTTGGCAGCATCGTATCTGCGGGACTGGTATCGACCAAGCCACCTACCGTTTGGCAGTAATTAGAGGAAGAATAGATTGGTTGTGCATTGCATGTTCTCTAGCGGCATCGATTTAGGATTACTATCTCCTTGATATCAAACGACAGCGAAACGAACAACCCGAGTCTCACGAGTCAACATTTTACAAGTTTATTCCTTGCGATTTACTTAAGATGTTACTTTTCTTCAAGTTTAAATACTCGATAAAATTTCGGGCGACATGACTTAGGATTTCGGGCGACATGACTATGAATTTGGAGCACTTAACCACTGTCTCTAATGGTGAAGCTACCGGACCGATAGCGTTGGATGAAATTCAAAGCATTAATTTGCTTGGTTTGCCTATACTATAAGATATGTTTAGGTAAGTGCGTTCGATGCGTATCTATGCGAATGTGTTCTTTTCTGCCTGATGATATTGATTCGCTTGGCGGACAAAATTTCTATCTTGCTTGTGTCGATTCGCTTTTCATGTGACAAAAAATATTCCTTTAAACAAAAAAACACTCGTAGACCGTTACTAGTTGAATTTGGATTCTTTTTTAGAGATCTTTAGTGCTTAAAAACTTGTAATTTACACTCGTAGTTGTCGTCCATTTTGAGCCATTATTGATTGGACTTTAAAGTAAGTGCAGAGATTCTTAGGTGGCCTCACCTACAGCTGCTTTCAGATGGCGGTTTCATTTCTTGTCCTCCCCGAATTGGTAGTTTAAAGATCTAAACACCAATGTGTATGCATGGGAAAACTGAAGAAGCCGCAAAGGGCGAATTGAAATTCTCCGAGTAACAAGATAATAACAACAACATCGCTCTCATGAATTCATTTGCACGTGGTATCTTAATATATTTTTGGTCGTTGTATGTTCAGAATACCTGCCTAGGATGAAAGAATGCTGCAGGACGAGAGTAAAAGCTCTGTATGAGACATCGTTGAGTATAATTTTCCTAGCGTGAGGGAATTAAACTTGTAGATTTCTGTTTCAAGTGTTGGCAGAATACCTGTTCTCCCCACGCGAGATCCGATCGCTCCGAGTTTGGTTTGGTACGCAGCATTTTAGGCAAAGTTTACGTTCGTCTTTACCTTAACCCTCGCACTACAATTCGAACTGATTCAAAGGACTGATATACTCTTTACTCAAAGAAGATAAAGAATAAAGTACGCGATGTTACACATTTGATTTAATAACTCGAAGCTAGCTTCTGGCTACGTGCGTCTTGCATGAACAGTTGTAGTCTTTTATTGTCATGTTTATTTACAGAACATTTAGCAAATCCTCGGAGAACATCGGAGATGAATTAATACAGAGTAATGACGCCCGTTGAAAGCGATATGTTTAACTTATATTTCTTCAGGTGTAAACCCTTTGGCCGTTACGATAAAAACAAAATATTTCCAGACGTTTCCTTTCGCTGAACGGAGCTAACTCAATTATCTTCGATTGGTCTTTATGAAATTGCTTGTGACGAATCAGGTATTTTACTTTTTACTTCTAGTTTCGTGCCAGCAACTCTTCTTATCCGATTCTTTATTTTCCACAGCGACTTCTCCAAGGATTTTATACGTAAACCGGAGAGACATCAGAATAGTACGACCAAATCAAAAGAACCAAAATGAAACTATCGTAGTTGTTGGTCTTTTGAATGCTATCGCTGTAGATTTCAGCTACGAAGATGGATACATATTTTGGACGGATGTCAACGATGAGAAAATCAAACGAATTCGTATGACGGAAAGTTCTAACTCAAGAAAAGTTGAAGATGTTATATCTTTGGGTTTGAAAAAGCCTGAAGGATTAGCCGTAGATTGGGTAGGAAAAAAGTTGTATTGGACTAATTGTGGAGATTCTGACTGGGAAACAAACAGAATCGAAGTTGCAAATTTTGATGGATCCTATCGCAAAGTTCTTTTCTGGAAAGACTTGGGTCTTCCAAGGGCGATTGCAGTGGATCCACTCAAGGGGTAAATTGAAGACTTTGTGTTATTTTGTTGCACTCAATAGCTGCAGTTTATTTTGTGCTGAGTTTGAGAAAAATCGTCAGCAATTTGTCTACAACGAAGGTTTTGCTTGGCATTGGGATTTCGATATTTTGTAAATAGCTTGCTTTTTTAGAGTTGGTGCTTCTTATTAAATTCAACGAGGCTGTGACTAAAAGTGGGACTGGTACGTGGGGTCTAGGACGTGGGGACGTCCCTGAGTCCCAGTCCCGACTTCTCAGTGGGACTCGGTGACGTGGGACGTGGGGACTCGAGTACGTGAGAACTCGTTTGCCTCTTTGACGGTGAGAACTCTGGGTTCAAAATAGTTTCAACGCAAGGGGTTTTAAACATCGAGGGCAGCCTTAGAGGACTTTCCTGGTAAGTAACTGTGTTTTCTTTCTTATTCTTTTTTTGCAAGGATAAGGCATGGATCGAGAAGAAAACAGTTACTAACTAGGAAAGGCCACCATGGCTGCCCATGATGTTTTTAACAGTTTTAAGACCCCTGCATTGAAACTGTTCTGTACCCAGAGTTCTCACGGTCAAATAGGCAAGCAAACATCTCCGGCCGAACCATGGACGCTGAAAACCATCGGCTACTACCGGCTAACAAGCTCTCCAGCACATAATAGCATTTTCAAGACCAACGAAAGTTTTACTCTACAAAATCAGCGCAAATGTCAGGTGTTGTTTGGTTATCACGTCCCCGAGTCCCTTGCATCCTCCAGTCCCACGTCCCCGAGTCCCTTGCATCCTCCAGTCCCACGTCCCCGAGTCCCATGTCCCCGAGTCCCACGTCTCCAAGTCCCAGGTCCCCGAGTCCCAAGTCCCCGAATCCCAAATCCCCGAATCCCAAGTCCCCGAATCCCAAGTCCCCGAATCCCAAGTCCCCGAATCCCAAGTCCCCGAATCCCAAGTCCCCGAATCCCAAGTCCCCGAATCCCAAGTCCCCGAATCCCAAGTCCCCGAGTCCCAAGTCTCCGAGTCCCAAGTCCCTGAGCCCCGAGTCCCCGAGTCCCGAGTCCCGAATCCCCGAATCCCCGAATCCCCGAATCCCAAGTCCCCGAATCCCAAGTCCGCGAGTCCCAAGTCCGCGAGTCCCAAGTCCGCGAGTCCCAAGTCCGCGAGTCCCAAGTCCACGAGTCCCAAGTCCCCGAGTCCCGAGTCCCGAGTCCTTGTTAGAATAACAATGGTGTTAAAAGTTTCTAAAAAATTGTTGTCTCTCAAATTATAATTTCAGGTTCATGTTTTGGACAGATTGGGGTGAAGAACCCAAGATAGAGAGAGCTGAAATGGATGGCTCTAAACGTTCCGTAATTGTCAGACAAAACATTCATTGGCCCAATGGGCTCACAATAGACTACAGTGCAGAGAAAATTTACTGGACAGATGCAAAATTGTTTTATATAGCTAAAGCTAATTTTGATGGTTCAAACCGGGAGAGAATATTTAAAACTCCAAGTCAATGTATTTTGGCAAATCAAGCTCATCCATTTGCTTTGACATTATATGAAAACAAAATTTATTGGACAGATTGGACTTCTAGAGGGATACATTCTGCAAATAAAAACAGTGGGATGCGGTGTCAAATGGTCTGGTCAACTACTTCTGTACCCATGGATATACATGCATATGAACCAAAAAAACAGTTGCCAAGGCCAGGTAAGTGGAATTAATAAATGGTTATTGATTGTCTTGCAGTGTTCAAGCTGGTAAAGGAACCCTTTTAACCTTTGAATTCTTTAAGAATGCTACAGGATTTTAGGCAGTAATACAAGGTAGGGCTACAGGCAGTAAATTTTATGGCTTACCGCCTTAAAAAGTAGAACACTGCATACAAGTTAGTTAGTCACATGATAACAAGTGTGATGTGTTGACTGCTGTGTGTTGATCTCCATATGTTGATTAGTTTGACTGGTTGACATCATCAGATGAAGGGAATGCCCTACTGAGTTTTGAACTATTTGAATGTGCAGTTTGTTGGGGATAGGGGGGGTTTGGTGAGCCATTGGCTTTTATGACCTTGGTTTATTTTTTAAAAGTTATCGACTTATCTTGTAACAGGTCAAAATCCTTGTAATTCTACTCTCAATGGAGGGTGCACCCATCTTTGTCTGTTGAATACCCATGGCCGCTCTTGTGCTTGCCCAACTGGTGTGAAGCTTTTGCCTGATGGAAGAACATGTAAAAAAGGTATGATTGAGTGTTCAATGTCATGAATAGCTGCAAATAGTGTGTGTATTGTTTGTATTTGGGCTTTGTTTGTAATATGGCTCCAGTTATGAAATACATTTAAAACATTACATTATTTTGTGGGGTATTTTAAGGGGGAGTCACAACTTGTTACAACACGTGAAAATCTCTGCTGCTGCTCTTGAATTATGTCTCTCTCGTTGAAATTGTGCAATTGATGGCAGTGACAAAGATTTTCATGAAAATTCTCCATGTCACTTGAGGTAAATTGTGTTCATGGGACTTGCCTTAGAGCAACACAAACTCTCTGATGCTAAATGTGCCTATACATTCTCTGTAAAATTTTTAATTTTTAACAATGTTTGCCTGAGACAATTTTAAATGTATCGGGCTAAAAATGAAGGAGAAGGATCGGTATGTCCTATATTTTGATATTTAATACCTATCTTTTTGTAGCTTGGTAAGAAAACGAAAAGCTTGGGCTAACGCGCAGAATAATGTTTGCAAAGCTTCCCCTATCACTTAATGTACACTATTTGATAGATAGGTAGCTACATGGCAAAAATCAATGAAGGCATACTTTCTTGATGTGATTACAGTGCTGTTGTTCTCACCAATATCTCATTAGGAAATGTATAGCAGTTGGAAAGAAAGAACTAACTAGTTAATTTAAAGGCTGAACGGTGAAATCAGATATACTATAACAACTGTTATTGGTTGTATCAATATCCAGTAATAAGCTCACTCATAATGTTTGTATTGTTTTGTTTTTTATCTTAGGCCCTTTCCATTTTCTATTGCTGGCAAGAAAAGGGGACCTGCGGCGTATATCACTCGATACACCTGATCTCACAGATGTCGTTTTACCAGTGTCTGGAATCAGTCATGCAGTGACAATTGATTTTGATCCAGTGGATAGATATGTTTACTGGAGTGATGATAAAAAACTTGAGATTAAAAGATGCCGG
This sequence comes from Pocillopora damicornis, assembly GCF_964200805.1. Classification (NCBI taxonomy): domain Eukaryota; kingdom Metazoa; phylum Cnidaria; class Anthozoa; order Scleractinia; family Pocilloporidae; genus Pocillopora; species Pocillopora damicornis. Next base: position 14,307,695 of record NC_142679.1, on the reverse strand, counting down.
TTGAATGGAGAAGGTTAGCCAACCTTGAACTTGAATACACTAATTACGTTAACTGATTTGGGCAAATTTATGGTAACTTAACAAAAGTTCTGTCAAGTTTCTTCAACAGTTTTTCTGGTACCATCTATATTGCTGAATGGAAAGAGTAAACTGCACGTCAGTCACCAGAACTTATCCTGCTTGGCATGGCATTCAAAAAAGTTCTATTGAGTACTAAACAACATGAGAGCCAGTCTGGATGTTAATCTTTCTTCTAAACTGTTTTCTGTCTTTTTCTTTGTATTTCAGATGTTCAGGTAGTAGTAAGGAGTGAGCTGAAACATCCTGATGGTATTGCTGTTGACTGGGTGGCGCGGAACTTGTACTGGACAGACACAGGCACTAATATAATTGAAGTCAGCAGACTAAACGGCTCTGCTAGAAGAGTTCTTATTGATGAAAATCTTGATGAACCAAGATCAATAGCATTGGATCCAACTAAGGGGTAAATATCTGGGTATAATTATGATATTTATTGGGTGGGAAATCTGTACCCAAGGTCTTGAGTACAGCCAGAGGCCAAGAAGGAAGGCCGTACTCATGTTGAGGGCACAGTTTTATCCCCGTATATACGTATGTGTCAATGAGAAAGGCTGTTATAAATTTGAAATGTTCTAACATGGTCTCACTTAGGTACATGTACTGGACTGATTGGGGAAAACACCCAAAGATTGAGAGAGCAGAGCTTGATGGGAGTCATAGAGTCATCTTAGTGAATTCCTTGGTCGCGTGGCCAAATGGCCTCACCATTGATTATCTGAAGCAAAAGATTTACTGGGCTGATGCAAGGTATGACAAGATAGAAGTCATGAACTTCGATGGGAGTGCCCGCCGTATTATTTTAGATAAAAAAATTGCCTCATGTGTTTGGCTTTACTGTGCTTGGGGATAATCTTTATTGGACGGACTGGAAGAAGAGGTCAATAGAGAGTGCGAACAAAAGAACTGGTGAAGACAGAAGAGTACTGATTGACAGCCTACCCCATCTTATGGGACTAAAAGCTGTAAACCTTAATCTCTCCTATGGTAAGAAGCATTATTTATTTGATACTTAAATAAGTTTTGACTATTCCATGTTTCCTTCTTATTACACTTAAAACACCTTTTTTTTGGCCTCTAGGTTCCAATGCCTGTCAGCGCAAAAATGGAGGCTGTAGTCATTTGTGTTTATACAGGCCATCAGGACCCAAATGTGAATGCCCAACAGGAATGGAGCTTCTTTCTGAAAAGAAGACTTGTATATGTAAGTATTGGGAAAAGATGAATTGCAATAATATACTGAGCTTGCCTGGTAAGACCCATAGAGCTAAAATCAGCCAGTCAGCCATTTCTTTCCTTCAAAAATACGGAAATCAACATAAATGTCATATACTGTTGGCCCTTTAACTCCCAAGATCTTTTTGTTAATGTTCCCGTCTACATGCCACACATTTCCTTAGAGAAGAAGAAATGCTTTTAGTGGCTACATGCCATAGAACCCGGGAAAAGCTCTGGCTGTGAGGAGAGTCAGCTCTGTATGCAGATTTATTTCGTCAATATCTCACAGAAGTACTCTAAACTTCTTTTTTTTCCTTATTACTGCACTTTTAGAATGAAAAGATGGATCGAAAGAACTACATTGAAGGAGTAAGTATTGTAGCTTTTCCATTGAATTCGCCATCGAAATGATAGGAAGAAGTAGGTCCAGATTTCCACAATGGACTAGGAGTCCATCGAAGACGAGTTGCAATAATCCCAGGAGCTTTTCGCCTTACGAATTGGGTTCAGTTCCGGCATGTATGCACGTCAGTTTCACGTATATGTTAAGCGTTTTTACGCAGCCAAGAGACGATGTCAATCTGATTTACAGACTGATTTACAGGATACATGCATTCATAGCAGACCATTGTGCCTATCCCTCGGTGAACATTATCAAATTGTTAATACTTCTTGCCTAGTGTGCTTTTCCTTTACATTGGTAAATTCTGATATAGCTTCAATTCTTATAACTAATCTCTGTGGAAAGGTACACTAATAAGAGAGAAGAAGTCCTAATTATGATCATGGGAGTTTAGGGGTAGCATAACACCCTCCACCTCCCACTAAATATCCTGCTAGATATCGCCCACAATCGCCTTTCATCATGTTTTTAACAATTGATATAATTCCCTTTGGCTCGATTTCTTCCGCTCACTCTGGTCTGGTTTTCCTCTGCGCGAAAGGAAGATCGGGCTCTGAGAAATGTAACCGAGCCTATTTCTATTTCAAGTTGGTACAGTTTTTTGTGCACAAGAAGTGTTTTTAGTTGGACACCTTTGAAGAATATTTGTGAATTTGAAAATCTTCGAGGTGAAGCTAAGCGAAAGTAACTTAACGTTACCTTCCATTGTGACAGTATTATGGAATATTGAATTCATCCTCGTTGTGTTTGTCAACAGACCAAGGTTTTGGCCGCCTACATCGAGGAACTGGCCAAAATAGAATGAGAAGCCAATCCCGTTGCTAATGGAATACTTTGAAGTAGCTCAAGATGATTACTAAAAAGATTCAGTAGCGTGTGAAATTTTCCGTCCGTAACATAGATTTTCCCCGCCCCCTTTGATTGGGCGATAAACTGCACACAAAAAAAGTTAAAAGTAAAAATTTGTTTTCGATTTCCAACAGAAGCATTAAGAATCGCCCTTCTGAGAAACGACCGTGGACTATTGTCAGTATCTGAACGACTGCGCACCTACCCCTCCCCTAACCCAACATTAACCCTAAGTTGTTATCAGTTGACTATTGTTGAGTTAGGAGAGGGGTAGGTGCGCTGTTGCTTAAATACTCACGTTGATTCCGAAATTGCTTTGACGATGCGATGCTTTAGTTTATATGAGTAAGCGTTGACTAGATACGAACACTTCTGTTTAACGGCTAAAATCATAATGTAACAATAAAACATACACTGTGGCAAAAATGAATGAAGATTAAAGAGAAGAAAAGTGGTACTTGAACAATTGTCTCTCAGAAATACTGAATGCAATCATAAATACTATATTTTTAAGTGAAAACTTCCTTTGATTCTGTAACAAATACATAAACTTGACTATTACCCTAAACCCACATCAGTAGGTTCATTTCTTTTTTCATCGCGTAAAGTGGCAGTGGACTAACTTAGCGGATGCCGCAGCGATTCTCGCGCCAAGGGGTCATTTATTACAATAGAAACCCGCTAAATCGAACTCGACTAAATCGAACTCCCCGTGAACCCAGAGAAGATCTGCTTCCCCTTGTCCTTATTTTTTTTTTTTTCAGTCAATACTCAAACCCCCGCAAACTCGAACCACTCTTTATATCCCTTGGGAGTTCGAGTCAGCGGAACTCTACTGTGGTCTTCGACGCTTAGGAATTGCACCCCCCAGAAAAAAAAAAAAAAAAGTTAGTGATGTTCACCATTGAGAGAGAAAACTTGTTTACCACTTTTTTTCAACTTGTTGCAGTAAAATTTTTCCCTTGTCTTTCCGTGGACAATTAATTATCCAAATGGCAGGTCTCCGTCACTAGTAAAGGTCGTTCCTGGAAAGCGTCCGTACGTAAGCTGGCATTTCAGTTTTAGGCAACATTAGGATCAGAAGTTCTTGTCATATTTTGCATCTTTACCATCAAGCTGAAGTTTTCCAGGGAAATGTTTTCACGGAAAACGTTTCAGGTTAATCGGCTTTTTATAGTGATCTTGGGACAGCCTTCTGTTGCATGAACTCTGAATTTTTTTTCCGTAGAAATCTTTGAAGTTTTTGAAAAAAATCATCGTATGTCTTCCTTCAAAAATTAGCGTTCTTTAAAGAAAAGCCCGTAACTAGTAATTCGAAGGCAAGAAATGTCAATCCTCTTTTTCTTTCTTAGTAATCTCCTTGTCGACACAAAAGAGAGAGACCAGACGAGAAGCCGTCTTAGCTTATCTTAAACCAAGATTGACCAAAATCGCATCAATAACAATAGAAAGCAAACAGAAAGTACATTTTGAAAATATAGAAGATGTATTAGAACTCTAAGTGTCTAATATCAAAGCAGACAATGTGAAGAGTTCATGTAAATAACATCAACTAGATTTTGTTTTGTTTTGTTTTTGTTCGCAAATTAAGGTTATATGCTTTCTAAAGAATTGGGAAAGGCCTTCGATTGATATCTTTTACCGACAGCCGGAAGGCACAAAGGTATTTTCGAGAGCGCGAGCCAAAATCAACCTAAGAACAGACGGGCCCGTTGAAAATCAGAGGTCGCTCACACATGATACAGAACCTATATACTGACAACACAGCCTGGGAATGTGCCGGGCGAGTTCTCTAAATGCTAATCCTATTTCAGATCAGAACATGCCATATCCACCCCGTTTGACCTCTTAAATGGATACTTGTCTTTAGACCTTTACAACCGGTGCCGAGATCAAGAATTCATAGAATTCTCCAAGTTTTAGCCCGAGTGATAACCCTGGCTACTTCTTTTTCTTTATTATTCATTATGGAGATGCCGATACGTTTTACACGTTCTCTTGATAACCTAGCACAAGTTTAGACCTAATGGGTCAAAATCTATATCCATTTCCAAAATTAAACAGCTCAAATATCATACACTTCATAGCGGCACATACCTGTACACTTCCCGCCCTCCCACCTAGACGACACGACCTCATCTGTAATATTGCCTTAATTACTTGCTCGATCTTAGCCGGGTGCATTCTTCACTCCGTAATTTGAGTTTTTTTCCTTTTTTTTCTTCAAAATTACTGAGTGAGGAAGACGCCACGCCTTTATGGCTTCAATTTAGGCATTTTTTTTATTTCTATACTGGAGTTCATGTATATTTTTTCACGGTTGTTTGAAAATAGAAGCAAATAAAATCTGAAAAGAACTCTCCGCTCTTTACACCTTGGGTGTTCAGTGTCTTGAAACAATATATCAACACCTCAAAATTGGTGACCAGATTAGCAGTGACGCAGAGTTATTGTATCGTTAATTTTCGCTCTATACATTATCTCATCAATTCTAATAATCAGAAAAAAAGGGATACTTATTATGAAAAGATTATAAAACTTCCCATCCACCTCTCCAGAGAGAGAGAGAGATCTTTAAACAATTTTCCACAGTGGAAACTAACATTTTTGGACAGCGCTTTGGTGGAGAAGAGCTTCAAAGATGAGTGAATGAAATAGCAAAATCGGTGAGCTGAAGTAAAAAAAAAGGTCACAGATTAAGGAAACTCTCTCTTGGAACTCTTTAGATCTTCTTCTGAGGGAGCACGCAAGCCTTTATGTTGACGATGACCGTTGAAAAAGCAAAAGCACCTTCGGCTGATAGTGACACATACTCAAGGAAGACAGAGAGAGAGAGAGAGAGAGAGAGAGAGAGAGAGAGAGAGAGAGAGAGAGAGAGAGAGAGGGAGAGAGAGAGGAGCCCAGGGTGATATGACTCAACCTGCCGTTCTCTTTGAGGCCTCGCTTTTATTGTTTTACTTATTTTTATCTCTCTAGGTTTCCTGTGTATAATAACTGAGTATATTCTTTTGTCGGTTGTTTAAGTTAATTAGATTACTGCGTGATTTCGAAAAGTAAAAATTGAAAAGACGACAAATTAACATTACTGTTTGAGAAGATTGAGATGATTATCAATAGTACAGTTTTTCATACCGCATTTATTTGATTAAGTGCCCAACCTCTTGTAAGCGCCCACCCTGTAGGTTGGAAAAGTTAATGAGCGCCCAGTCTCGAAAAAAGCGCCCATCCCCCCAGTTCCCCCTCCCCATAAACGAAAAAGCACCCATCCACCCAGTTCCCCCCCCCCCATAAAAAAGTGCACAAGACGGGTATTGAATAATTACTTCTTCCAAATCTCTAAATTCGTTGTTTATAGTACAAGATAACGTTTTGTTACTATCTATTATATTTTTGCCAAATAAACTTACTACTTGCGGAAAATAATGAAAATTTGAGAGGCGCCCAACTCGAATAAGCGGCCACTATCAAGGTCCAAACATTCAATTAGCGCCCAGGGCACTCAGTCGAATTAATGCGGTATGTATGTCAGTATGTGTAGCGTTTGTTAAAGGACATGCGGAGGGCAATGTTTCGGTTTCCTCTAAAATTACATCAGTAAGGGCTCTTTAATATACCAGAAGCAGAACTTTCACGGAAAACGGGAAAAGATTGAACTTCATGCTGCGCACTTTTAGTAGCCTGTGTATTAAAGCTGAAATAATCAGAGTATAACCCACGACGCAATATAGGCTTTTTATCATATTTTCTATAGATTTTATTCGAGGATTATTCAAAAATGTGCAATGAAATCCACGCACAATGGTTACATTCCATACATTGATTTATTTTACTCCTCAAATATAATTAAAAGTTTACTTGCTTTTTTTGGATTATCGCATGCTTTTAATGACCTTTACTTCGTCGCTGAAAATAATATCAACAGGAATTCAAGAATTTGGCTTACAACAAGAAATGATGATGAAAGGAGAGATAGAAGTTGAACTCGTTTATTCAAAATCAATTTCTGGGGGTCTATGTGACTGACCCAAGTGAGCTAAGATTCATAAAAAAGCACAAAACATGATATTATAAAGGTACAAAGAGGTTCAGAAGTATATATTTATGTTAAAAACTATCTTAATATTGTAACTTATATGCTAATGATGAAGGAGTTCTTAAAAATGTCTGTGTTATAAATTGGGCCGTTGAAGACTATCATTGCGCGTGGTTGTCAATGGTGATCAAATAACTCAATCTCGGATGCATTAACTTGGCAATTTATTTCTGTTGTGAAAATGTCATTGAATAAGCTCTTACTCAGCTCATGATGCTTATCAACAATGAGGCCAAATATATGAACACTCAAAGTGTATTTTTTTTATTTTTGCTCATTATTTTTCGTCTGGGTCGAGATTATCATCTCTGCGGTGGACTTCCGCTCTAAGTGCCTCAGCGCCACGCCCAACCACCATCCACGTCCTCATTCGCCTTCTTCGTCCTCACACCCCTCTAGAAAAACCGTCACGAAAAGTACAAATAACTCTTTTCGAGAAGGGTGCTGTTATGACTGATCAATGCTTGATGCTTATAGCACTTCTCTATATTTGCAAGTTTGACACGAGTTTTTAAAATTCAGATTTCACGACTGCGGTGCCCACGAACCGACGCCGACGGCGGTTTAAAAATTTATTTTCGTTTCTTTTAGGAACTTTGCGAGTAGCTCGATGTGTGGACCTTTTCTAGCGACGCAAGATATCTGCTTCAACACATAAAACATGAAAATGCAACGTGGACTTCGAAGTAGAAACATAAATAATTTGCTGTCGGGGATCTCGCCTTTCTCGGACCCGCAATTTGATTTCACGTTGTTTACGCTGTTGTTTAATTTTAGGTTGAACAGCAAGGAAACGTACAAAGTTTTAAAACCTACGGCAGCACTATCGTTCTGTTCATGACATGTTCTTTTTTCCGCTATTTTCTCGTTGCCGTCGCCGTCGTGGTTTTTTTAATTATCTTACTTAACAGCTATTATGCTTTCTCATTCGCGAAACAAAAAAAAAATTCCCTATTCCTGTTTTAAGCGTTAGGATGTACGTAAAACACTTAACTTACTTTAACAATCTTAGCCCACGGACTTGTACTACCGGAATTTTTGTGTCATCAGTATTCTTTGAATTTCACAATCTTTTCATGTGATTTATAATCACTGTATCAAAGCTGGAAGCAAGTAGGACCTGAGTGCCATTTAAGGGCCGACTAATCTTTTATTTAACCGGATTAGAATATAAATCCAGACCCATCGGCACGGCATTTTATATTTAGAGATATGTAAGCGGCAGAAAACAGAAAAATTGAACATTTCATCTTAATAGTTCGCTAGATTTTATACGATAAAGGTTGGATATTTTCTTTGATATTAAACCCAAATAGCGATATTACTACAGAATCTCACCGCAAATGATAAAACTGTATGATGCACGATCATTTATTTGGCGTCTTGTGACATTGAGAAGACATCTTTGCATTTTAGCGTAAAACATCATTTGAACCAATTTTAGGCCGTTCGTTTTAACTTTGAGCAACACGGATACAAATTTATGTTAAGATGGGTTGTGCAAAAATCGAAATCGCCAGCCTGAAAGATAAAAAATTATGCTGGTGCTGAAGGTTTTATGCTCACAGGAATTTCAGTCGAGGATTTATTCAATTGTGCATTTACAGCAAGCTCCGCCCTCTCGATAATCGTAAGGAGCTTAATTCGATATAGTTTTAAATTGAAACACCCCCAAAAATATTTCGGATTGGTATGAGGTTGTTGCGACTCAAACACATTAATGGCTGAATGATACTATACTTAGCTAAAACTGCAAGACCGTTGCTTTGATTTGATGTAGGTCCAAGTGTTGCCAAAAGCTTAGCTACGGGTAGAGCTTATGGTTGTCTTAGCAATAAAATAGAGAACTATTCTTGAGAGACAACACAGATCTTTCGATGCGGGAACTGATAGTTAGGTACCTTAAGTATAGTAAGTCTGAGACGATTTTTTTTCCATTCGTAACACCTCAAAGAAATCAAATAACAAATTCAAAACTTAAAAATGTATTTGTCTGCGAAAGGCCATTGAAGGCCCCTTGATCAAACGAATGAAAGTTATACATTCCAGTCTATGAAAAGGAATCACACAAGTAACTCACTTGGCTGCGATGAAATCCTCTATACCTTTACCACTTCTAGGATACCGTGATTGGAAAATTTCGAGTACACTTTACCTCAAATACTCATTCAATATATTGTAAATTTGGTTCCATAAACCCATTAGAGTTTCCACGATCGTTTCATTTACAATTTGCGGGATATAATCCATGATGGTGCGCGTGATCTTGTCTATCTTTAGAGCTGTAAAAGTGATAGCGATCTTCATCAAATGTAACACGTAAAATGCATGGAGACGACAATATCGCTTATCATAATCCTTGTAAAAAAAACTAGGACAATGACATCCATGTCATACAAAGAAATATAACTCTAATTGGTGTTCTCAAAGGCTTGCGTTCAACCCGCGTCGTTATGTTTTTTTTTTGTAGGGTGTAGTCTATGGATTCAATATTGCTTCACCACTTATAATTTCCTTCACTTTGTAAAATTCCATTTTTATCGACCTTCCAGACAACATATATAACTGGAACGTCTTACTTATAAAAAGTTAAACGTGGTTGGTGTTCACTTAAAAACTGATGGTCGAAATATTTGATTTTAGTAAAATATCATTATTGATTTCGTAACAGCCGCCTCGGCGAATATTGTTTTCACACTTCTCCTAATACCCTACTCTCTGATTATCTGACACATTTGTTCTTCTCATTTTCTTTAGCATAGTTTACAGTTATAGCTTATAGCAGCGTCATAAATTGCTGATTCTATTCAAAACGCCAAAGATATTAGCGAACAATTAGGGGGCGGTTTTAAAACTCTTGTATAAACACTTCTGTTTCCCCGCCCATTGTGCTTACAAGTTAAGCCTGCACATGCGGTAATGTTAACTTTCCAAACGCAATAGGCTTTTGCTTCTTAACCATAATATCCGACCTTATGATTCGGGCCAAAGGCATGCTACATATTGCCACGGTTTTAATCGATAGTTTGACAGATCCAATTTGCTTTTTTTGATGACCCGATTTTTGGCGCGTAATTACATATTCCAAAGAGAGGCGCTAAACTTCTAAAACTGCAGATTTTCTCGAAATTCTTGTTCAATAATTATTTGATCTGCGCTTGGACAAGTTGCGGTTTGGCTAATCTTGCTAAGATTTCGCGGGCCAAATTAATGCTAGTTTCTCGGTTGGAAATGTTAATTTTTGAGTTCTACCACAATTCATTATTGTTTTTTTGTTGTCCCAAGAGGATACTTGCAAGTAAGCACAATGGCGCCAACTATTAGCCGTGACCAGAGAGTTTGCGAACGTGACTAAGTCGATGCCCTATTGAAATACATCAAAAAGTTATTTCCTTTGGCTGCAAGGAGGTTGTGTTCTTTAAGCGCTCAGGATCATTAAACGCCTTATAGAAAGCCTCTTTCCTCAATCTTGTCAATTCTCCGGTTTAAACGTTTGGCACAGTGCCGGTAATCAGGTGCGCATGACACCCCCCTGTTTCCAGCCCGATGTCAAACTACGAGCCAATGGCAGCAAATGATCGGCTCACATGACCCGAGCCGAAACGAGCGTCGCAATTGGTCGGAAGCATTTCGTAAGCCAACAACGAGTAGAAGGTTATTTGTGAAAATCTGATTTGCGTTTGCTTCGAAAATCGATTCATGGATGTATGTGGTTTGATTTACCCCTTGGAGCACTCAACCACTGTCTCTAATGGTGAAGCTACCGGACCGATAGCGTAGGATGAAATTCAAAGCATTAATTTGCTTGGTTTGCCTATACTATAGGATATGTTTAGGTAAGTGCGTTCGATGCGTATCTATGCGAATGTGTTCTTTCTGCCTGATGATATTGATTCGCTTGGCGGACAAAATTTCTATCTTACTTGTGTCGATTCGCTTTTCATGTAACAAAAAATATTCATTTAAACAAAGAAACACTCGTAGACCATTACCAGTTGAATTTGGATTCTTTTTTAGAGATCTTTAGTGCTTAAAAACTTGTAATTTACACCCGTAGTTGTCGTCCATTTTGAGCCATTATGATTAGACATTGAAGTAAGAGCGGGGATTGTTAGATGGCTTCACCCACAGCTGCTTTTAGATGGCGATTTCATTTCTTGTCCTCCCCGAATTGATAGTTTAAAGATCTAAGCACCAATTTGTATGCATGGGAAAACTGAAGAAGCCGCAAAGGGCGAATCGAAATTCTCCGAGTAACTTAATAATAACAACAACATTGCTCTCATAAATTCATTTGCACGTGGTATCTTAATATATTTTTGGTCGTTGTATGTTCAGGATACCTGCTTAGGATGAAAGAATGCTGCAAGACGAGAGTAAAAGCTCTGTATGAGACATCGTTGAGTATAATTTTCCTAGCGTGAGGGAATTAAACTCGTAGATTTATGTTTCAAGTGTTGGCAGAATACCTGTTCTCCCCACGCGAGATCCGATCGCTCTGAGTTTGGTTTGGTATGCAGCATTTTAGGCAAAGTTTAAATTCATCTTTACCTTAACCCTTGCACTACAATTCGAACTGATTCAAAGGATTGATATACTCTTTAATCAGAGAAGATCAAGAATAAAGTACGCGATGTTACACATTTGATTTAATAACCCGAAGCTAGCTTCTGGCTACGTGCGTCTTGCATGAAAAGTTGTAGTCTTTTATTATCATGTTTATTTACAGAACATTTAGCAAATCCTCGGAGAACATCGGAGATGAATTACTACAGAGTAATGACGCCCGTTGAAAGCGATATGTTTAACTTACATTTCTTCAGGTGTAAACCCTTTAGCCGTTACGTTGAAAATAAAATATTCCCGGACATTTCCTTTCGCTAAACGGAGTTATTAACTCGATTATCCTCGACTGATCTTTAAGAAATTGCTTGTGACGAATCAGGTATTTTACTCTTTAGTTCTAGTTTCGTGCCAGCAACTCTTCTAATCCAATTCTTTATTTTCCACAGCGACTTCTCCAAGGATTTTATACGCAAACCGGAGAGACATCAGAATAGTACGACCAAATCAAAAGAACCAAAATGAAACTATCGTAGTTGTTGGTCTTTTGAATGCTATCGCTGTAGATTTCAGCTACGAAGATGGATACATATTTTGGACGGATGTCAACGATGAGAAAATCAAACGAATTCGTATGACGGAAAGTTCTAACTCAAGAAAAGTTGAAGATGTTATATCTTTGGGTTTGAAAAAGCCTGAAGGATTAGCCGTAGATTGGGTAGGAAAAAAGTTGTATTGGACTAATTGTGGAGATTCTGACTGGGAAACAAACAGAATCGAAGTTGCAAATTTTGATGGATCCTATCGCAAAGTTCTTTTCTGGAAAGACTTGGGTCTTCCAAGGGCGATTGCAGTGGATCCACTCAAGGGGTAAGTTGAAGACTTTGTGTTTTTTGTTGCACTCAATAGCTGCAGTTTATTTTGTGCTGAGTTTGAGAAAAATCGTCAGCAATTTGTCTACAACGAAAGTTTTGCTTGGCTTTGGGAGAACTTGTTATTTTGGATTTTGATATTTTATAAATAGCTTGCTTTTTTAGAGTTAGTGCTTCTTTTTAAGTTTGACGAGGAAAGACTAATGAACTATGCTCAATTAAAAATACATTAAGCGTTGAACTTCGGCGGCCAAACAGTTATCTATCATTTTTTTTCGTTAGCCTGCTTTTAGCGAACCTTGAATATCTCTCGAAGCAATCTCTTAAGTGATGAATATGCCACAAAGAATTTGTTGCATGCATCCAGTATTTGAACTCAATACCATTTTCAAAGAAAGCTTGTGAATCTTACTGGAATCTAAGCTTTCTTTGTTATTGTAGCCCCCTGTTGAAATTCACTGAGTAAAGCCGGAGAATGTCATTTTTTAGAGAAAGAATCAATCTGAGAGATCCACTCAGAGAAGATATTTTATTTGTGATTTTTTTTCCTAGCTGAAAGATTCTCTTGTTTGTCAAAAATACAGTAGTTGTGGAATGAGTTAACATTTTGAAATTGTGGACTTAATTAGTACTTTAGTGTTCATTGTCCTCTGAAGCAAGTTTTATTTTTCTCTGTGTTGTTAATGAGGGGCTGGTCTTCTGTAAAAATCCTGAGCATGAGTGAAGGGCTTGGGTTTTTGTTGAAAATCTGTCGATGTGCAATATCTATTCTTGAATAATCTATGGTCTCATATAAAGAGAGCTTTGAAGAAGGCTTTGTTAATGGCCTTGGACAATAGTTCAGCCTAATGTTTCATTTGACTTTTTCTTTAATTGTGGCCCAATGAATGTTTTACTAATTATCCATTGTTTTATGGGATTTTTTAACACTCTGTAATAACATAGTGTAAATTTGGTCTTGTGAATTAGTACAGAGTTGAGGAAATTTTATTGCTGTTCTACATGTCTTTTGATGAATAGTAGTCTTCAGCAGTTTAAGTTAAATTCAAAGGAAGTTTAACTCTTGTTTTTCAAGATTTCTTGTGAGGAAATTTAAATTGATAAGTTATCGTTGAGTTAAATTATAACCCTTTCTTCACTTTCTATCCTTGCAGTTTGTTAAGGCTTGTTGGTTTAATGTTTATATCTTCTTCACAAAATCTTAGGCTGTTGTGAATGGCTATTTGTGTTACTTTTTTTGTCTTGGTGTGCCTCATTTTAGTGGTGTTTTAAAGTTCCATGTAATATCTTGTTGCCAGTATCACAGAGAGGATTACATTCCTTTAAAAATATTTGTTAAAAATTCAATCACAGCATTTAACTTGGGATACCTTCTTTTAAAAGATCTGTCAACTTTTGAGAATAAATAAATTATGTGAGAAGTGGAGGACATATTTTAGGTATTGAAAAAGGTTGCATGAACTCTGATCAGAGCAAATAGCTTAATCGAGAGCAAAGCTTGATTAGGCTGTTATCTGATTAAGAGATTTTAAGTCAGGGTAAGTTTTTAAATTTTGTTTTTCCTGGGGGATGTTACAATTCTTTTCTCTTAATCCCCTAAAGGAAAATTGACGGTCTGGTAGATTTTCTCTACTTGAGGAAGGAAGAAGGAAATGCTAAGCTCTGCCTTGTTTGTGTGGCCTTGAGTTTAACCTTCCAGACCAATGTGTTATACTTATCCTGTTTCACATCAAGATGATTTCCAATTTCTTCATAGTGTGATGATTTGCAATTTTTTTTTTTTCCTTGTGACAGTCTATATTTCAGCAAGTGTAGGTGTTTTACGAAGCTCTACATTCCTTTCTCATTTGCAAAATGTTTCAAAATAATTGTAGTCTTCTTTCAATTAGAGACTGTACTTCCCCTCATGGAAATAAAATTATTGGTTCCTGAACTATGAAAAATTTAAGCTATACTGGTTCTTGATTGATTATTGCTAACATTTTTCCTGTAAAATTAGGTTCCCTTACACATGAGAAGAAACCATTTATTGTACTCAGCATTAATGTTATGTAAGAGTATCTTTTTTTAAGTGTGCATTTAAAGCTAAAGATCTTTGTTATATCCTATTTTGTGAGTTTACTTTTTCTCCTTTACCATAAGAATAGTAATGTTGTTTATTGTAATAAAAACAAAATGCTGGTCACTTTAAAAGAGATGGTTGTTTCAGTTAAGTTTGAGTTACTTATGGTTATTGAAAGATGTTGACTCAGATGTATGCCAAATAAATTCTCAAACAAATGAACACTGTTACAGAGAATAGGCTTTTGAGTTTATGGCCAATGGCTTTTTTAAATTATTGACCATTTCTAAAAAATATGGGCCATTGCTGTATTTGATTGGGCTAGAAGAAAAGAAACATGGTTATTTTGTTAGTGATGTAATTTTTGTTAGCATGCTTTAATTATGCAGTATCTTGCAGTTAACAATGCAATGAAAAAGTTTCATTTATGTGTCACTTAAATCAAACCATGCAGTTTCATCCAGGTGTCACTTAAATCAAACAAACTGGAAAGCTGTTTACTTCAAGTGAAGAGTAATCAGTGCACTATACAGTACTTGTGAAGGTGTTTTTGTCCTTCATCTATTAAAACAATCATGTTTTTTTTAAGGTAAACTTATGGATGTGCTGACGCAATCCAGGCATTAAATAAATTGCTGGACTTAAAGATTAGAAGTAACAAAACTAGTGATAAAAATTTTGGCTAATGATAAATCACTCAGGTTAAATTATGGATTTTGAATCTTACTCCTTGAATCAACTTAACTTTGACCCTAACATTGCCTTGGGAATTTAACTGAAAAGATCTCTATGGGGGCGGATTTCTGAGAGCCAGCAATATAATTGTCTAGTACACTACTAGACAATTATGGCTGCTGAAAGGTCAAATAATTTCAAAGAACTTCATTTGGGGGCTGAATCCAACATGGTGCACAGCCCTCTCATTCTTTGCTATTAAAGAAGAAAGTGTACTTAAGGGATTTAATACCAAATTGAGAGTAACAAAAACAGATCTCTATAAAGAAAATAAATGATTTCAAATTGAAGGACTCGCTGATTTTTTTACCTCGCCTGAAGTGTAATCTCAGTAGATGACGCTTGTTAGAATTACAATGATGTTAAAAGTTTCTAACAAATTGTTTTCTCTCAAATCATAATTCCAGGTTCATGTTTTGGACAGATTGGGGTGAAGAACCCAAGATAGAGAGAGCTGAAATGGATGGCTCTAATCGTTCTGTAATTGTCAGACAAGACATTCATTGGCCCAATGGGCTCACAATAGACTACAGTGCAGAGAAAATTTACTGGACAGATGCAAAATTGTTTTATATAGCTAAAGCTAATTTTGATGGTTCAAACCGGGAGAGAATATTTAAAACTCCAAGTCAGTGTATTTTGGCAAATCAAGCTCATCCATTTGCTTTGACATTATATGAAAACAAAATTTATTGGACAGATTGGACTTCTAGAGGGATACATTCTGCAAATAAAAACAGTGGGATGCGGTGTCAAATGGTCTGGTCAACTACTTCTGTACCCATGGATATACATGCATATGAACCAAAAAAACAGTTGCCAAGGCCAGGTAAGTGGAATTAATAAATGGTTATCGATTGTCTTGCAGTGTTCTTCCCTATTTTAAACACGACAGATAAGATAAATTTTCAAGCTGGTAGAGGAATCCTTTTAACCTTTGAATTCTTTAAGAATGCTACAGGATTTTAGGCAGTAATACAAGGTAGTGCTACAGGCAGTAAATTTTATCGGTTACCGCCTTAATAAGGAGAACACTGCATACAAGTTAGTCAGTCACATGATAACAAGTGTGATGTGTTGACTGCTGTGTGTTGATCTCCATTTGTTGATTAGTTAGACTGCTTAGGCTTCATCACATGAAGGGAATGCCCTGATGGTCAATTTGATGATTGCTGCTACAGTGATTCATTGTGGAACTTCTAAAACTGCTTTTATTGAAAACACTCTTCCTGACTGGGTCATCAGTTTTGAACAAGCCTGGAAATTTTTCACACTTTGAAATTGTATTTTCCACTCTCAGATCTGATTTGTAGTTTCCCTTACTGTCCACCATGTAATCTTTATCATTTTATGTTTTGTTATTGGAGTAACTAATAATCCCCTTATTTATATTTTTCCTTGTTCTTATCATTTATCTGCTTGATATTGTGTCAATATTACACAGAGAAATTCAGTCTTGGTCACTCTTGAAAGTTAAAAGGTTAGATAGGCATTCCATGAGCTGTGCATAAATCTTCAAGCAAGGTGTACAAATTTCTTTGATTTTATTTCAATAATTGGTTGATATATTTATAACGAGTTATTAGAAAAATGAAGTGAAAGTGGCTGGCTAAAGATACATTTCTAAATGGGGTAAGTTTCTAAAGAAACTGTGGTGCTGCATTGGTGGGAGGGTGTAACAGGCTGACCAAGTGTTATCAACTCAGTTGATCAGTTGATAACACTTAATAACCCAAAAGATACATGTAGCTGAGTTGGGGGGGGGGGGGGTGTTTCGGTGAGCCATTGGCTTTTATTGATAGCTCTTGTCATTGTTTTTCTTTAAACCTCTTGTGCAATGATAAAAAGAAATGCTAAATTGTGACCCTGGCTTATTTTTGACAAGTTGTTGACTTATCTTTTAACAGGTCAAAATCCTTGCAATTCTACTCTCAATGGAGGGTGCACCCATCTTTGTCTGTTGAATACGCATGGTCGCTCTTGTGCGTGCCCAACTGGTGTGAAGCTTTTGTCTGATGGAAGAACATGTGAAAAAGGTATGATTGAGTGTGCAATGTTATGAATAACTGCTAATAGTGTGTGTACTGATTGTATTTGGGCTTTGTTTGAAATACATTTAAAACATTCTGTATGCTGGATGTGCATAATTAGAATATTATTTGTGGGGTATTTTAAGGGAGAGACACAACTTGTTAAAACAATTGAAAATCTCTGCTGCTGCTGCTGCTGCTGCTGCTGCTACTGAATTATGTCACTGAGTTCTGTGTGTGAATTCAGACTGGTTTGAATCTGTGCAACTGATGGCAGTGACAAATTCTCCATGTCACTTGAGGCAAATTGTGTTTGTGACTTGCCTTAGAGCAACACAAACTCTCTGGGTGCTAAATGTGCCTATACATTCTCTGTAAAATTTTTAATTTTTAACAATGTGTGCCTGGGAGAATCTTAAATGTATCAAGCTAAAAATGTGGGAGAAGGATAGATATGTGCTACATTTTGATTATTCAATACCCACCTTTTTGTAGTCTGGTAAGGAAACAAAAAGCTTGTGCTAATGAGCAGAATCATGTTTGCAAAGATTCCTCTATCACTGAATGTACACTATTTAATAGATGGGTAGGTACATGGCAAAATCAGTTCAGGCATACTTTCTTGATGTGATTACAGTACTGTTGTTCTCATTAGTATCTTATGTGAAAATGTATAGCCATTGGAATTAAGAACCAGTAGTTGATTTCAAGGTTGACCTGTGAAATGAGATATACTCCAACAACTGTATTTGGTTGTAGTAATATCCAGTAATAAGCTCATTCATAATGTTTGGCTTTTTTATCTTAGGTCCTTTCCATTTTCTATTGCTGGCAAGAAAAGGGGACCTGCGGCGTATATCACTTGATACACCTGATCTCACAGATGTTGTTTTACCAGTGTTGGGAATCAGTCATGCAGTTGCAATTGATTTTGATCCAGTGGATAGATATGTTTACTGGAGTGATGATAAAAAACTTGAGATTAAAAGATGCCGGTTGAATGGAGAAGGTTAGCCAACCTTGAACTTGAATACACTAATTACGATAACTGATTTTGGCGAATTTATAGTAACTTAACAAAAGTTCTGTCAAGTTTCTTCAACTGTTTTCTGGTACCATCTATATTGCTGAATGGAAAGAGTAAACTGCACTTCAGTCACCAGAAATTATCCTGCTTGGCATGGGATCCAAAACAGTTCTATTGAGTACTAACCAACATGAGGGCCAGTCTGGATGTTAATCTTTATTCTGAACTGTTTTCTGTCTTTTTCTTTGTATTTCAGATGTTCAGGTAGTAGTAAGGAGTGAGCTGAAACATCCTGATGGTATTGCTGTTGACTGGGTAGCACGGAACTTGTACTGGACAGACACAGGCACTAATAAAATTGAAGTCAGCAGACTAAACGGCTCTGCTAGAAGAGTTCTTATTGATGAAAATCTTGATGAACCAAGAGCAATAGCATTGGATCCTACAAGAGGGTAAATATATGAGTTTAATTTTGTTATCTACAAAGTATTGAGTACAACCAGAAGCCAAGAAGGAAGGCTGTACTCAAGATGGAGAGCACAGGTTTTCCCCATAAGAACTGACTGAGGCTGTGGATAACTGATTTTTTTCTGCTGATTTTGCTTTTTTGGAATGACAGGGAAAAAATTCTGAACTCTGTTTGGTATTGTGAAAGACAGGATGGGTTAGGAGCCCATGACTGAGCCTTGTTGAGATGCAAGAAAAAAAAAAGATGAAAATAGATTTTAATATAATTTTTATTTATTTCCATACTGAAAGTTGGCAAAGGCATGCAAAGAAATCTAAATTAATTTTTGTTATCAAATGTGTCAGTTAGAAAGGCTGTTATAAGTTTGAAATGTTCTAACATGATCTCACTTAGGTACATGTACTGGACTGATTGGGGAAGACACCCAAAGATTGAGAGAGCACAGCTTGATGGGAGTCATAGAGTCATCTTAGTGAATTCCTCGGTTGCGTGGCCAAATGGCCTTGCCATTGATTATCTGAAGCAAAAGATTTACTGGGCTGATGCAAGGAATGACAAGATAGAAGTCATGAACTTCGATGGGAGTGCCCGCCGTGTTATTTTAGATAAAAAATTGCCTCATGTGTTTGGTTTTACTGTGCTTGGGGATAATCTTTATTGGACGGACTGGCAGAAGAGGTCGATAGAGAGTGTGAACAAAAGAACTGGTGAAGACAGAAGAGTAATCATTGACAGCCTACCTGATCTTATGGGACTAAAAGCTGTAAACCTTAATCTATCCTATGGTAGGAAGCCTTATTTATTTGATACTTAAATTAGTTTTGACTATTCCATGTTTCCTTCTTATTACACTTAAAACACCTTTTTGGCCTCTAGGTTCCAATGCCTGTCAGCGAAAAAATGGAGGCTGTAGTCATTTGTGTTTATACAAGCCATCAGGACCCAAATGTGAATGCCCAACAGGAATGGAGCTTCTTTCTGACGAGAAGACTTGTATATGTAAGTATTTGGAAGAGATGACTTAGGCTAATTTACTGAGCTCGCCTGGTTACACCTAGAGAGCTAAAATCAGCCAGTCAGCCATTTCTTTCCATCAAAAATATGGAAATCAACATAAATGTCATATGCTGTTGGCCCTTTAACTCCCAAGATGTACCTGTCTACATGCCACACATTTCCTAATAAATTAATTGCAAGAATTGGTTAGATCAAGATAATATTTCCCCTGCAGCCATCGGCTATCATCGTATATGGATCCTGCTTGTTCGGTGACAGTGTTTTAACCCTTTAAATCCCAAGGTCTCATTAGTAATTCTCAGTACGATCCACCATACAGTTCTTGTGATGCTAGTTTTGAGAATTTGGTATTGGATCAACTAATAATCCTCCAACTGATATTTTTCTTTTTTCTTATCACTTTTCTGCTTGATATTGTATTGATAGCATAAGGAGAAATTCTGTCTTGATCACTTATGGGAGTTAAAGTGTTAACAGGGGAGTGTGTAATTTCATGGTATACTTTTACATCCTAAGTGACATTAAAGGGTAAGAATCAGGCTTGATGTAGTGACTAGTCACATAAAATACACCACTGTGAAATCTATAGTAGTTTTATCCTTTCATCTTTTCATAGTTATTTGGCAATATACATTTATGCATCTATATGCAGGCAGCTTGATGGAGAATTCTTGACTTATGATTGGTATTAAACTTAACAATTGCTTTAACTATAGCAATAACCAAAAAAATATGTATTTCTTTTTTCTTCTATTGCAGTACCAGAAGCTTTTCTTTTGTTTTCAAATGCTGATGATATCAGGAGAATTTCTTTGGAAACCAATAATGGTGTTGTCATTCCATTGGTTGGCATTAAGGAAGCAAACGCTCTTGATTTCAGTGTTCATGACATGCAGATTTATTGGTCAGATTTGACCCTTAAGACTATTAGTCGAGCATTTCTGAATGGTAGCAATGTACAGCACTTGATTGCTGTAGACCTGTCCTACCCTGATGGCTTGGCTGTGGACTGGATTGCCAAGAATCTTTACTGGACAGATTCAAAGCTCCAGAGAATAGAGCTGTCACGACTGGATGGCCGGCATAGGAAAATGCTGATTTGGAAGGATTTGTGGGAACCACGAGAACTGACTCTTGATCCTGTGTCTGGGTAAGTGAACATACTACACTTTTTCGGTTAAGTGAGCCACAATGGAAACCAAAATCATTGTGTTGTCATGGGCAACTTGCTCTGTTTCAGTTGGCGATGTGTTGTTTGAATGCTCTTAGCATGCTTGGAAAAGCCCTACCCTTTATCCAAGAGTAGTAAAACAAGGAAGGTTTCCCAAAATAACACCATATTTAAACAGTCAAATCACAGTGACAAAACTTTCCATTCATCACACTCAACTGATATTTATAGTATTTTTGCAAGGTACAATAATGTGAAAAGTATTGTGTGCATGGTTTTGAAGGTCTCTGCTTGAAATGTGACTGTGGCATTTTCCTGGGCCAGGAAATTTACTCTAGAGTATTCTATCTTACAGCCCTACACCAGGAAGTTGTGTAGGTCTTAGGAAGATTTGAGGGAAAGCTGAAGAAATGCTGGAAGAATTGAAGGGGGGGTGGGGGGGGGAGGAGAGAGAGAGAGAGAGGATGGAAAAGGGATTATAATCTAAAATGGACATTGCATCCCATTCAGAAATGCTAACAGCTCTCTTTCTCTCCCAAGATCTACATGCAAATGCCAATTGTTTACACAGTCTGCAATACATTTCTTAATTTTAATTGAGAATGAAGTGTTAAATGGAACATGATCCCTAGTTGATATTTTTCTCACTTCTCATTACCTTTTTTGCTCGAAAATAGTTTGCTATTATGAAAAAAATATTCCCTCCTGCTGGCTCTAGAGTTTCAAAGTCTTGCAGGTTCATCTCCACTGTGATTATGGGTTAAGTTTTCTATGTAGCTTTTGAAGCAGAACTGGACAAGTCAGTATTTTGACTTCATTTTAGTTATACAACAATACAATAATAACCTTTAGTTAACGTGGTCAAATGTTTTTAGCTGATTAGCTACTTTACAGACATGCTACAAAAGTTAACCCTTAACACCTTAATATTTGTATCCACATTCTCCTTACTCCTCTCTACACATTTCCTTTGGTGCTGACAAGGAGAATTGTTTAACAATCAAAGCTTCTTAGGTTTGCGATCATTTCCTTTAATCTTGTTATCTTAATGAATGATTCAGTAGTATTCCTGTTGAGAGAAATTAGATGCTTGTCACTTTTTGGTTTTTAAGGGTTGAAAATTAAATATCTTTGAAATCTTTATCATAGGCATATGTACTGGGCAAACGGTGGATGGTACCCAAAGATAGAGAGAGCAGACCTGGATGGTTCTAACAGACAGACTATCGTCCCAAATGTCACTCGTCCAACTGGGTTGACAATTGATTTTTCTGCGGAAATGATATTTTGGGTTGATACCGAGAACAAGGTGATTGAGTGTGCAAATTTAAATGGTTCAAACAGACAGGTGATTGCATCAGAGCTTCCCAAACCATTTGCTTTGACCCAGTACAAGGATTACATCTATTGGACAGATCAGAGACTCAGCTCAATCTACCGCGCCAACAAAACGAATGGAATGGAGAGGACTCAGATCAAGCGCAACATAGAATTTACTATCATGGATATCTTGGTTTTTCATGGCAGCAGACAGGAAGGTTAGTGCAGCAATAGTCATCTGGCTGATGCTTCACAAAAATTCTGATTGCATGCAACGTGAAAAAGTAAGGTACCACCCATAAATTTTGACCGGAATTACTAACACTTGGGATCGCTTCGGATAAACATATAAAGCTTGCAACTTTTTCCTTGAATTTTCTAAAAGATTGATTTGATTGTTTCAGGGGCACGAGTTTCTACCCTGCCCCGCCATGTCTCTTCAACCCCATGCCAGAGAGAGAAGGTTTAAACCCAGATGAAGTACATGTTGATTGTCCTGTATAGAAATCCTTTACACCCAAACATTGGCATCCAAATTCTCCATACATTTTTCTATACATTTCCTTTGGTGCCGATAAGGAGAATTTTTTTTACCGTTAACGCTCCTTAGGTTGATGATTATTTCCTTTTTTCTCGTGATCATAGTAAATGTTTCAGCATTGTTACTGTAAGGAGAAATTAGACGCTTTTCAATCTAAGGGTATAAAGGGTCAACCTTTTAGAGTGAGGTTCGAGAGCTTCCACGTCGTATGTGGGATTTGAACTTGTGACGGCAAATGGCAGTTACAGAGGGTGAGAGCTTTTTCTTTCTAAAATAAGAATAACCCTTTATTCCTATCTGCATATTTTCTTAGGTTCCAATCTCTGTGCCTTCAGGAATGGAGGATGTAGTCACCTGTGTCTGGCTAAACCTGGGAAGAGAAAGGAGTGTTCCTGTCCTACACACTATACCTTATCCATGATTGACAATAAAACTTGCTTAGGTTTGTTGATAACAAATAGGTGTTACATTTGACTGGATTTAGTTTAGACAAACTTCAAGTCAATGCCAACCAATTTTTTTAAATGGCAAAATCAGCGACCGCGACATTCTACACATCACTAAGCTTTAAAACCTAGAATTTGTAAACCTTTTCTTCTGATCCATTCGCTCGCGTATTCCGCTGGAAAGAATCGACACTTCCGGCTCAAATTCCTCAACCAACGAGTACGAACGACGGTCAAATGCCCGTGGGTTTTCCCAGGTGGAAGGGGGAGGTTCGAGCTTGGAATTGATTGTAGCTTAAAACATACATTAGCTTTTCAGGAGAATTTACAGTTTTGTTCTTTGCGAACTAGCCCTGCCTTGAATTTTCTTTATTGAAGGCAAATTATTCCTTTACTTGTTTCTTCCTAGAATGTAGTGTTTTGGAACAATACTATTCACCAGCCGATAATTTTCATATTCCTTATTACCTGTATCTCCTTAATTGCATTAAAATTGTAAGGAGAGTTGATTTCAGATCTCTGTTAAGAGTCTAAGAGAGATGTAACGATTGTTGCTCAAATTAGCAAATGTCACGTAGTTATCGTTAGGAACCCTAATCAATCGAAATGTTTTTAAGCCGGTTGTTAATTATTTTTTGTTTCTGTTTACAGCCCCCCGTGTTTTCATGCTGTACAGCACCAAAACAGACATTCGACGAATCCTGTTCGATTCATCCGATAACCTTGATGTAGTTTTACCTGTCCGTGGTCTGTCAAATGTTCAGGCCGTTGATTTTGATATTAACAGCCATCGTCTCTTCTGGATCGAAGACTCCCGCATTAAATTTGCATATCAAAACGGCTCCAGTGGGGACAAGGTCATAAACCTTTATCCAGAGGCGTCTCCATATGACTTGGCCATTGACCCGTATGCAAAGCAATTGTTTTGGACGGACTCTGTTACTAACAGTATCAATGTGTACAGTTTAAGAAACAATACTAACCTGGGAGAAGTGTTTAAGAAAGACGGTGTTTCTCCTCGGTCAATTGTGCTCTATCCTGAGAAAGGGTGAGTCTTTATTCCTCAAACGGCATCTTTTATATTTTATTCCATTCATTTTAGTGCTTGTAGTTCTTTGATAATCAAAGATGTGCTCGTAGGAAAGTCACTTGGTGTTTGAAAGCTCTTCTCTCAGAAATGTGAGCCAGCTCTTAACCATTCACACCCCTAAAGTCCGTATCCACATTCTCCACGCTGTTCTCTATGCATTTATTTCGTTACTGGTGAGGGAATTCAGTAAGCAGTCTAAACTTCTTAGTTTGGCGATCATTTCCTCTATTCTCTCTAAACGCAAAATTTAGTCTCCTTCGGCACCCGGGCGCCAAAAACGTTTTCAAGGTCAGTTATTCTACGAATTGACGCGACACTTGAAAGGCGAAAAGTTAATCTACGTCATAGCGGAGATCGCAGAGCGTAGCCCCATAATTATACAAATTAGTAGTAACCCATCAAGCCGAAATAATTTGGATGTACGACCGTACAAGGTGCTACTTTTAACATGCGTAGTCAACTGTACCGCGGGCACGCCAACGCCACGGCTTTGTCCAGTAGTCCAGTGATCAGTGCACTGGGTTCCGAGTCGGACGACCCGGGTTCTAGTCCTGGCCGGGGCAAGGCGTTGTGCCCTTGAGACGTGCGGGAAAAAAAATGCGAGCTCCGCTTTTAGGCTTGGCTAAATCTATATATTATTTAATGAAACGATACTGTTTTGTCGCTTTTTCAGGCTTATGTACTTCACCAATGTCAATCCAAAGACCAAGGGTATCATGAAGGTGCCAATGGCTGGGGCAGACAAGGTACAACTTTCTGTTGACAATCTGCTTCTGTTCAGTGCTGACTCTCCGGGAGACTTAGCAGTGGATAAGGAAGGCAAGAAACTTTACTGGACTGACACGGAACTGAAGAAGATTGAATATGGCGACCTGGAAGGTAAGTCACTGAGGAGCATTCTTAAACTGCAGTGCCAAAATGAGCTGACGTTGTTTAGACCGATATGGGCGAGCATCCAAAAGAAAAGTGTGACAGCGCGGTATATTTTGCTTTGTGCAAGGATATGTCATAGCGTAATTGCCAGTCTCGCGCCAATTCTTTTGTCCAGCTAGGTATAAAACGAACATAAGCGGCCTGCAAGTTGGCTGATTGTTGGCAGTAACTTTGAACAAAACGTTTAAGAAAGTGATGGTGTGGACTTCTCAATTTATTAGACGATCTATTGAAAGCCGCAGCAGTAATAGTTATGTGGTCGAGTGTAGTTTCATTCGGATTGTAAGCATAAAAGTGATTGTCAAGGTTATGGACCGGACAGATTTCTCAGTTTGTTTTTACTCGGGTGCTCTGCAAGAAGTCTGAGATTACAATTCGGGGTCGGTTCAGTCACAAAGTGCAGGCGAGAGTAGCTTATAGAACGGGCGTGTTTTTTGCGCTTGTCTCCGTTCGTCTGGAAAACGTAAAAAGTACGCCGCTTCTGCTGCTTAAGGCGCGAGCGTTTTTTTTTTTCATGTGTGGCTTCTCGACCTTTCTGATAAGTATGTGAAAATACTCTTTGAAAGAGATAGTATTTTTAAGCATGTTTTGTAGCGGTTACAATGTTTGCACATGTAAAGGCGTTAAACCATTGTGTTCTCAAAGCTATAGTTATGTCTGTTGTCTCACAGGGACCAACAGAGCCACGCTGGTGGAGAGACATGTCTTGGATCCCGTTGGCCTGGCAGTTTATGGGAATCATGTTTACTGGATCGACCAGGAGTCGCGCTGGCTCAAGAAAATTGAAAAGATCGGTGAAATGGAAGAAGACTTTGGCAGCACGGTGCAAGCCTCTATCGATGGTTTGACAGATATGATTGTGGTTGATATGAGGAAGTCGACAGGTACGGACGTGGTTACCAAACTTCCTTTTTACCATTTCTTTTCTTTAATGTGTATAAGTAAGGAGAGTTTTTTTTCTCCCAATCAATCAAAGTGGATTCATACTTTGTAAAAATTATGATATTGTAGTCGTGCAGGGATTCCACTTTTCCGTATGAGTCTCCACCGAGGTTTTCGGCGCCGTCATAGACTAGCTAACCTTTCGCCTTGATTTATGCGTGAGCTCTAAATCCCGCCGGCTAAGCAGAATCCCTAGGGTTGGCTCGCTTCGGCGAACGTCGATTCCTTAGCTAGATCAAACGCACTTAACTAATCCTTGCTTATTACCAGTAGAGCCTTTTTGTATTGAGCATCGTAGAACCAAAATTAAAGTTATCATAACAGCCAATCATAAGAGCCAGTGAGAACTTTATGCAAAACTGACCAAACTGCTTAGAGCGCAATTCGTGATTGGTTTTAGTTTTGCATCTGATTGGTGGAGAGCATGGTGCGAGTTCTTTGGACCAATCACAGACCGAGGTAAAGCAAAAACAAAACAAACACGGATTACTTCCGACCTTAATGGAAAATTTCACTATTAATTGAGTGGAAGCGCGCGTTAATTTTTTTTTAAATTTCGTCTTTTTAGCTCACCATCCTTGTACTAGAAACCATTGTTCACACATCTGTTTGGTCGGTGATCACAACAAAGCTCAGTGTTCCTGCCCTATGGACATGATCCTAACTGAGGACAATTCAACTTGCGGACGTAAGTGTGATTCAAACATATCGTTAAACCCTTGATCCTTAAGAGTGACAGCATCTAATTTCTCCTCACAATAATACCCGTAAATCACGCATTAAGGTCACGAGATTTAAAGAAATGATCACCCACTAAAGAAACTCTTGACTGTTAAACAATTTCTCCCAGTCGGAACCTTAGGAAATGTACAGAAAACAGTGCGGAGAATATGTAAATTGATATTGAGGGGTTGAGGTATAATAGATGTTGGAGAATAGCGAAAGTATGAAAGAATGACCATTTTACTTAGGATCAACGCCACTTTTTGTGTAAAGAGCGCCTTGTAATCGTAATTTAAATGTTTCATCGAAAAGACAAATTCTCAGAGACCAGAGTAAGGGGAACTTATAAGTTTTATAGTGATTATGTATTAACTTTGTTCGTTTGTTTTTCACCAGCTCCAAGGGAATGCCCGCCAAACGCGTTTTCCTGTCCAAGCGGACCTTGCTTATTAGAAAGTTGGGTTTGTGATGGTAATCAAGACTGTGAGCCTGATGGTGCCGATGAAAAGAATTGTCGTAAGTTGTGTTTGTAATTTTACTATGTTGAGAGTTTATAGGTTTTAAACCAGTGAAGGCTCTTAGAGCCTTTGCATAAACTCATGGATTTATTGTAACCAATCAGCTCCCAGGTTTGGCTAGTGTGTTACTTTACCTCGCGATTTCAATACAAAATCCTGTAGATAGGTGATGAGAATAGACAAACTCACGAGCTACAGAGTGTTACCTTCATGGAACACTGAATGAGTATTTCTAATTAACAAGGAAATATATGACTATCAGATGGGAGAATTACTAGCTGCAACTTGGGAGCTGAAGGTTAAACGTTTTGCCGTAGTAGAAGTAGTTGTTTCATTTGTCTGGGTTGATTTTGTTTTGCTTTATTGTTTTGCACCTTCATTCTCAAAAAATCTTAGATCTTTCAAAAGCAACTTCACAATCTCCTTGTCTGATCCGTAGCTCCTTGCGGCGATGACCAATTCGCCTGCCGCACTGGAGGTCAGTGTATCGATAGGAAGAAGGCGAATGACGGTGTGGGGGATTGCCGTGACGACTCGGACGAGTTTGATTGCTGTAAGTGAACACGATTTGTCGCCTCCATTATTGTCTTTCATAACCGTCCTTTGGTTGTCGCATAGCGGTCTTCCGAAAGCGTTCATCACGGTTTGCACCGATGCAGACAAACCACAGAGGAGGAATAGAAACTTAGGAACTTGTGCAAAACTGACTAAATTGTAGAAGTAGGTCATGCAAAGCGTCAGATAGTGCTCACTTCTTATTTGTTGCGAAAAGGCGCTTTTCGATTGAAAGTCGTAAACAGTTTTAATTTAGCATACGCCGTGGATTGCAGAGGAGGTAATGTACCGTTTATAGGATGAGATTACGTCTTTTTTGATGCGCGGATTATTTTCCACCTATAAACGGCCCTAAAGCCTATTATAGATCAGGGAGCACCGAAAATAAACCACATCTCCTTCGTCTGCAACGTTTAAGTTTTGCCGGCTTTTATTAACAAGTCACATGTAGTGACTTTGAATTGGGTGATTCTGAGCTTGAACCTTTTCTTTTATTTCCTTTTTAGCACGGAAATGCTCAAAGCTTGAGTTTGGATGCCATGATGACGACTGTTCGTGTATCGCTTCGGACTGGGAATGCGATGGAACAGTAGACTGTCCTAATAATAGAGATGAAATGGATTGCGATGTTACTCCAGGTAAATATTGCGATTTATACTTATTATATGGTGTAGTGGTAAAGCTCACGAAAAACTTCTTTCCTAGTCTGAATCTTTGAGACACGTCCTTTTTACTGTTTTCAAGCGACGATCTAAGCTGAGTCGGACAAGCGTGCTAACCATTTATTTAACTGCGCGTTCTGCTTTTATTGTGTTTTTAGTGCTTCGTATTCATAGATGATGATGGATCATTTTTTTTTTCTGCTTTTAATCTAGTGAATGGCACAGACAAGGTACCTAATCCTCTGCACCATTCAAATCTCAGTGGTAAAATGGTGGCAGTCATTGTGGCGTCAATCATCGTGGGTGTCATTTTCCTCACCGTCGCTGTACTCATCTGTCGCAGGCTTAAGCACGGCCCAGACTGTGACGTAACTCACGATATTGGATTAGTCGTGACTCCAGTTCTCCATCCTAGGCCTTCCTCGTCAGCATCGTCATCATCGTCGACGTCATCTCGGCATGACATGTTTGTGACAGCACCTTTACGAAAAGGTCCCGGATCAGCGGGCTCATCGCATAAGCGCTCGAAATCAAACGGAACGGCGCCGAGCTTAAGCAACCGTTCAAGCGCCTCACAGACAGCCTACGACCGGAACAATTTAACTGGAGCTTCGTGCTCGTCAACCGCGTCAACAGTTGTCACAGCATACTTCCATGAGCCCCTGAACCCGCCGCCGTCGCCGGTTACGGAACGTTCTCATTACACCTCGCGATCACGTCCATATTGTGAGTCCCTGTTACCGCCGTCTTCATGCACGTCACACAGATGTCATCGGCCGAGAATGCCTCCACCCCCGACGCCTGTCTCCACTGACGCGGAGTCGGTTGGGAGTCGGCATCAATGTCGCAGAGTTCACCGTTGTAGGCACAAACGTTACGCGGCGTCGTCCTGCACGGAGGCAGCGTATGATTCGGATTTATTCGCACCGCCTCCGACGCCAAACACGAACTATCTTTCAGAAGCGACACATTTTTCGGATCAGGAGGGTCCACCTCCTTCTCCTGCTTTAACTGAAAGACACTTTTTTGCGCATCCGTATCCTCCTCCACCCTCTCCAGTGACTGATGCGCCGTCAGTGATTTTGTAACGCAGTTGTTGAGGAAAGGGTTCTTTCGCGTGTTCCCCTGTCACGCAATCGTCAGGGTTTCAAATGTGGTACTGGACAGATATCACTTCTTAGATCAAGAAACCGGACGCTATTCTATCGTCTTGGGTGACCGTGGTCGTTACTATAGACACGATTACCATGCGCGATTTTAACGCAATGAAGAAAAATTCACATTTTCGTCAAGATTATCCACATGACCCTAATGACATCTTAATTTCCGTGGAAAGGAAATAAAATGACTTTTTCTGGTGGTTCAGAAGAAATGTGAAAGCAGGTATATACTGGCGACCCATTGTACACTGCAATGCACAAGGCGATTTCTGGAAAATGGCAGTTCATTTTCAAATATCTCGAGGTTTAAAGTCTACGAATGTTTTGTACTCCTTTGAATTTTTGCTTTGGTCTTTGCTAAGTTCCCATATTTCGTTTCCATATTTTGTGCCAACTTGAAGTTCAGAATTAGTAGAAAATTTTCCTCGGAGGGTCGTCTTTCCGAGTAAGTCGGCGAATCACGAATAGTTCCTTGTGAATTGATGGTCATTGGTGAATCATTCATCTTAATTGAAAAATTATAGATGGCGGACCAGTAAGCATTATTGGCGAGCATCGACAAATTATTTCTAGAACACTAGAGACCATTATTTTCATTGGCAAGTCACCAATGGCCTTTGGTGGACAACTAATGGCCAATGGTGAACCTCCAATGGCCAATGGTTGACCATCACTGGTCATTGAATCATTTATCGTTTTTAAGAGTGGGTACACACTACTGAGACATTTTTCTTCGTATGACAGGATTGATTTTTTGAAAAACCTTTGCCCGTGCGACAAAATTCTGCTCCCGGAGCAAGTCGTCTAAATTCATACTCGTATGAACTTGTAAGGTGATGACATGGGTTGCAGCGACTTGGTTCGGAAGCAGTGCCCATAATGTGGTTTGTCGCGTAGACCCTGCTGCGTCGATTTGGCGCCTGTTAGGTCCTGGAAATTAAGAGTACCATCGATCATTAATAAGGTCATTTGCGCCATTCTGCGCTATCAAGTAGAAACATTAACACGGCTTTTAACAGTTTCAAACGGTGTCAAAATTATTTATTGTAAATACTGTACATAATTTGTAAATGGTGCTTTACATTTAACCTAGAGTATCTATTGTCAGGCAGTTTTGCTGGTGACTTTTAAATTTTCCTAGATTAATATATTTTTAATAAAGATGTTTGTATACATGGCGGTGTATGGCTGTGTACTTTCCCTTCGCATGTTCCTCCGCAGGGTCGAGAGAGGGGGGGAATCGCCGTTTATTTCTTTGTTGCGTGCAGCCCTGTTGCACTAATGTTTTAGCACAACAGTGGCGTTTTAAAACAATCGAGACCCTCGGGCCAAATATATGATACGGTGTGTAAACTTTAAGAGAAAGTTTTCCCTTTAAAAAAGCCAGAAGGATTTTTCGCCTGCTTTGGGTAACGGATGAAATGTTTTCCGTCGAAAATACGCTGGATAATTTGAAGACAAAGCAATCAACGGCAGCAGAAATGTTTGACAGCCCTTCTGGGCATGCGCGTGGGATAAAGTGACGTCAACTTTACAGAAAGTCCTATTCTGGGTCCTGTCGAGTGAAGACGTAAGGTCCAAACATGGAAATGAAACTGCATGTTTAAAATCATTCTGGTTTAACTGGATCAAGGACTTCGAATCAGCAAGACTTAAGGTATACATCCTAGGCTTGCGCTGAAATTCAATGACGGCCTCTCTGTATTTTACTGGGACTATGTCAATCGACCCAAACGTTTTCAGGTCTGCACGTGGGAAAAGAGCTGGTCAGCGGTAATTCTTGGTCTTTAGGTACGTCATGTATGGCAATTATTATGTCCTCGGTCTTAACTCTTCACCCTCACATCATTATGCCTATTCTCCATCCTGTTCTCTATGCATTCACTTTAGTGCTGACTTGGAGAATTTGTTTAACAATCGATAGCTTCTTTAGTTGGTAATCATTCCTTTATTCTCGTGTCCTTAATGTGTGATCCAGTTTGATTTCATAAACACTGACATCGTTCCAAAATATGTATCCATCTTGGTAGCCTAAAATTCACAGCAATAGCATCCAAAAGACCAATAACTACAATAGTCTCATTTTGTCTCTTTTGATTCGGTCATATTATTCTGATGTCTTTCCGGTTTACATATAATATCTTCGGAGAAGTAACTGTGAAAAGTAAAGAATACTTCAAATAACTGCTGAGTAGGTCAGTCATGAAAGAGGATACCTTTTTAATTCCTCGTATGGCTCTGCTCATGGATTCCAAAGAACGGAGCGATCAAGAGCCTTTCATCTCTGGACTAAGATGAAAGGACACGCTTAGTTAACGACTAAAAAAGTACTCAGCTGATTTGCACTTCGAATTCGCTCAGTGTTTTCCGCAGTCACGAAATATTTTATGTGTAATACCCGATTGACGTCACTTCGTCAGTACTTCTGCAGTTTTTTTCACCAAGCATGTAAGATATATCGCTAGTAACTCACCAGAAAGAGGAATACAGAGTGATAGAATAGCGATCAGTAAGCGAAGCAATAACTTCATCGTTCTTCCCTAGCAGATGTGCGAGACTGACAGACAAACAGTCCTGTCAGGATTTGGGAAAAGACACTCTCAAGGAATTCCCTTTAAGAGTGACGTTTGTGCCAGCATCTTTGCAAATAGTTAACGGATGGCAGAATTTTACAGCACGTGCCGACACTTCGGTTCATTTTGCGTAAGAATCGCCGCCTTTCAGCAAAGTAAACATTTGGGTCAGCCCTCATACCAACAAGCCTCTCTCTTTACCTGAGGGATATTACTCCAAGAATGCGATTGTAAAAGTTTCTTTTTTATCCGTTAACGATAACGAAAGTGAATTATGGAGAGTGATACATTGTTTTACGATTATAAGAACAAATGTGCCATAGTGAATACAATTTGTATTCATAAGCGTGATGGAATTAGCGATCGGGAAGAAGCGTGCATACGATTGTTATGCGGTTAACAAGATTTTGTGCTAAATTTATTTTGAGGATCTAAACAGCTTAAAGACAAATCATAAACCATGTGCGTTGGCAAAGCCAAACCTTTCTTCTCAGATCTCAGATGTAACCTGCGATCAGACCCTTATCATTTGCGCTGTAGGAGGCCTGTTTCTCCGCCTGCGAGAAGATATGAGACGAGTCGGGAAGAGATTTGCTGGGGGTCTGGAACTAATAACGAGGATAAGACTCTTAGCTAGGAATGTAAGACCCTCAAAACAGGCCCCCTCCTGAAATTTGTTAGGAATCAACGAGCCGATTTTACGATGGGCCAGAGGTGGTAACCTTACGCTTTTAGAGGCTAGGAGGCGCGTGGAAGGAGAAGGAGTGGGGTGAGAAAAAAGATTCAGAAGGAGCAAGGAATCTAACTATTAACCGGCTCAGGAGTAGTATAACACTAGTTTGGATGGAATATCAGAAAATCTACAGAATCAAATATATGGGTATTTTTTTTTAAAGAAGGTTGCATCATCGCCTCTCACGGGAAGTTAAAAAACTGTTTGGCATATCCATTCTGCCAGCAGCATTCAAGCATATAACATTTGCTTAAAACTAAAGTTTAAACTATCTCTTTCTTTTTTTATTTCTGACTGCTTTCTGGCACATCGTGTAAATTGCGCCATATAAAATATATCGTCACTTACAATTTAGTTAAGCAATTTTACTTATTGACAATTTCTCTTCTTTACTCGTCAAAACGTCATTATTCAAAAGAGTTGTTTTAGGGAATAAGTACCTAAACTTATCCATTGACTATCCCAAAAGAAAATTCTTAACCCTTTCATTCCCAAGATCTCAACTGAAATTCTCCTTACTGTCTGCCATACAATTCTCATAATGTTAGTTTGGAGAATTTGGCATAGATTAAACTAATAATCCACCAACTCATATTTTTCTTTATTCTCATCACTTGTCTGCTCGATGTTGCACTGATATTGTAAGGAGAAATTCTGTCATGGTCCCTTATGGGAGTTTAAGGAATAAGTGAAAATTGTCAACGGAAAAAAAATATAATAACTGCGATAAGGTGTTTAAAAGTTGTGAAAGCCTCTTAACACGACCAAGTATCACTCAGATATTAATGCTTTGGTATTACATATGCATATCCGCTAAATTACGTACCTCTAATATTTCAATCTCATTTGAATGTGTAACCTAGTTTTTATGGGTGAGACTATACGAATTAGTTCTACATTTATCTGGCAGTATATATTTTAAATGGTTCTTTCGTCTTCTTATCTTTTATCGTTTGTTCTCCAACATCATTGTCAAGCAGTCAATTAACTCCTGCAATTTTAAAAATTTGCGTAAGATGAAATGTCACTTAATTTCCCATAGTATAAATAAAAAAATACAGGGTTAATGTTCGCGGAAACGACGTTACTACGGAAGAACCGCTATGAGAAACCGGTTCGAAGAAATCACACTTCGCTACCGCGCCTAGTTTGGTAACCTCTACTACAATACTCGGTACCACTCTCCCTCATTTAAGCCATAAGGTGAGGGTTAAAATGGGATCTGGAATGGCCCAAAAAATTTTTATACCCAAGAACATAAAGCGAAATGCATAAAGAAACTATTGAAATAAACTTTTGTTACGAACTCTCGCCATTACGGAATTGCGGACACTTTCATGCCCCCAGCGCGACATTTCACTTGTTTTTTCTCTTGCTATAGCGGACACTTAAAATACATCGTCCAAAATCCAGACTCACATCATATAGGGTGACATTACGATAAAGGAGAATTAAGAGACCATTATTCAATTGGGTGTGAACATGAGAATTTCTTGCTTGCGACCGAGTCTTTTTCAGGTTCGTGAGGCCACGTCAGAAACTTTGCTTGCGTAGTTACATATCATAAAAAGACCTATATATTTCATCTCGCAACCTGCTATTGCGGACTCGCGCTGTTACCGACACTAAGTCTCCCCCCGAGGGTGTCCGCAATAACGGGAGTCGACTGTATTATCACTTTGGAATTCATAACGAAAATATGAAATGAAAAATAAAGACAACTAGAGAGTCTAAACAATAATGAAGATATAAAATACTTACAAATACAATTCTTTTTGTCAACAAGTAGTTTCATTCCCGTTGGACATTCACATTTAACTCCTGACGGTCCGAACAAACATAAATCACTACAGCCCCCATTATTTCTCTGGCAAGGATTAACACCTAATAAAAAGTTGAGAACATTCTTTAATCAAGAGTTCCTAAATGCATAAGAGCGATTTCCTGTAGGGTTCTATTACCAGCGTCATGCTGGGCATAGAACCATGCAAGGTGTTTTTATAGTCATGTGGACTCATTTCCACCGATGTTGTTTGGGTGCAGCACACCTGGTTGCCGTGGGCTTCGAGCCTAAATTTAGTGCGGGGGTATCCCACCGGGCATCGTATTCCTAAGAATTTGCTGCTCAGTGAATCTGAGGGTACGGACGAAGTCCAAGCGATCTTGTGCATTACCGCACCCCAAAAAACGCAGGTCAATGAAAGACAGCCCTGAAGAGGAAATTAAAAAAAAAGGGGGGGGGGGAGATCGTCCAAAGAGATTGGTGAAGTAGGGAGAGATATAACTTCCTTCGCCAGGTGAAAGTTAGATATTGAGCGTGAACGTAGACGTATGTCTTAACTTCAATCTAATTGAATGATTCACATTTGGATAGAAGGAACAAACAACAACAACAGTAACAACAAAGAACACCTTTACCATAACGGAAGTGAAGGTCGACTGCCTTGAGTCCCATTAGACTGGTTACACCTTTTCTGATAACTCTTCTGCCTCTGCCGTTTCGTTTATTCACACTTTCAATTGATCTTTTTTGCCAATCTGTCCAGTAAAGACGATTATGGAGAATTGTCAGACCAAAAACGTGTGGTACATCTGTATCCACGATAACTTTACGGTTTTTCCCATTTAAGTTCATGACCTCTATCTTGTCTAACTTAGCGTCTGCCCAGTAGATTTTACCCCCACGGTAATCAATGGTGATACCATTGGGCCAACCTATAGATGAGTTCACCAAAGTAATGCGATGATTCCCATCCAGTCCTGCGCGTTCAATCTTTGGCTTCTTTCCCCAGTCTGTCCAGAAGATGTATCTGGTAGAATTAAGAAAATTTGAGGAACATTACACGATGTTAAAAGTTTCTATTTGTATCAACTTGCATCTTGGACTTTTCCAAAATGAAATCTATATTTATTTTGGAAGTCATGTGTACTCATAGCCGGTTACTTTATACTGTACTAATCATCTAAATCATTAATATCTTTAAAAATTCCTTTCCTCCCCATTAGCCAAGAGCCCAACGAGAGACCTGCAAATATTGCTGCCGAAGTTAATGATGGTATGGTCATGCGCAATGCCTTTAAACCATGTTCCTACTCATGCGTAGTTGTTCTCGCAATCTTTGGCGAAAATAGCAGATCACCAGGAGTTACAATAATTTTTTTCAATTCGCAGCGGCCTATAGCGTGATAGGGGGCTGTGCCCATAACGGGGGACATCAGGCGAAACACAAACACGAGAGCCTCAACAGGCTCAACAGACAGCGGTAGACCGCCGGTAACCTGTTTTCATTGAAACCACTGGGAGACTGAGCAGCTAAGCTGTCAGAGGGCGATTATCGAAAATAATTATGATAAAGAAACACGGCAATCGAATAACAAAAAAATCATTGAGTTGGTTTTTCAGAGAATTCCGTGATTTGGAACTAATTCACCGGGTCGCTACCGGAAAATTCGATATTTTGCTAAACCTCGTCCAGTATTTATTAAAAAAGTACCCATGAGCTGGATCCAATGCTAATGCTCTTGGCTCGTCAAGATTGTCATCGATGAGAACTTTCCTAGCTGACCCATTCAGTCTGCTAACTTCAATTCTATCATTTCCTGTGTCTGACCAGTACAAATTCCGCGCCACCCAGTCGACTGCAACATCTTGGGGATATTCAAGTTTACTTGATACTATTACTTCAACATCTAATCCAAGAAAAACAATGTAAATTAATTACGGGACCTTCAAAAGCAACAAATATTTTAAAAGAGCACAACCTGCTCGCTAAGTGCTTTCAAAACATAGGTTGAATTTATGAACAACGTCTACACCTAGAGTGTAGTGATAGAATCTTTCAAGGTGGTTTAACACGCTTACGGGCTCTCATTTTCCCTGTGTTTAGTTTTGATGCTCTCTTCCAAAGTTAATATAAAATTAGGAATAAACTATATCAATGTATTATTGTTACTTTAACCTTAGGGCAGCTCTCTGTGTTGTCGAGATAACTCAGAATTACATGAAGGTTTCTGTAACACACGAAGAATAATCAATGAGAATTACGTACCTTTCCCATCCATTCTGCATCTCTTTATTTCAAGCGCTTCATTATCACTCCAATAAACAAATTTGTCCACTGGATCGAAATCAATGGCCGCAGCTTGTCTCACACCGGAAACTGGCAAAAGTACATCATGTAGATCATGCGTGTCGAGTGATATACGGCGCAAGTCCACTTTTCTTGCCACCAATAGGAAATTAGCAGGACCTATCGTGAAAATGACAGCTTCATTGGTTCGCATAAGCAAATATTTTGCATAGTTTGTCGTCGCATGACAACGAGACATTTATCTTGTGACATTAGAGATTAACGCGAAAGTACTACCGTGCTATCATAAGTGCTGCCATCTGAGTGGCAACGTAAATTATGTCTTGATGGTAGCTGAGAATAGCGAGAACAGAGTTGGTGGCAAAATGGTACGCTGTTGTAAACAGGAGAACAATAGCACGAACCTTCATCGTTGTGGAGCTGAGTACCAAACGACTAGCTAGTAAATTTATGATAAAACAATTAGATCATTCGCTCTCGATTTCTTTATGCGCAAGTTCATGAGAGCTTTGCTTCACCTTCATCAACTATCACGCGATAGAAATCTGGAGATCATAATCCAATTGATAATTATATCACGGTCAGGAAAAAGAGCATCCATATTGCATGTTTGGGAGGATTTGATTACACTTTTGGCACAACCCTGCAAGAATAATGCGGGTTTGAATAAGTAAACCCTATAACCCCCAATATCCGATCAGTAACCCTTCCTTCTGGCTGTCATTCATTTCCTTGTAAATTTGACTGAAGTATTTGTTGTAATATTAAGAGAACAACACTCTCAAGCTGATAAGCTTCTCAGTTCTCAGAACTCCTTTACGTATTTATCAGTCCTTGTAATTACAGGGTTGACGGATTTGTAAGGTTTGGCTTAATGTCGCCCACGGTTTGAAGATTTTTACAAAAGTGATTAACGACAAATAGGGACTTAAAGGAAATCACAACGGGCGGCAACAAGGACGTAGCCAAACAAAATATCTCAAGAGCAGCACGTGCGTTTTAAACTTAATAAATTTCATAGCATTTCCGTACAGAACAGAATCGTAAAATCACCAACTTCTACTTCCGCTTAGAGAGGTAACCTCGGCAGCAATTTAGTCATGTTTTCGATCGAAATCAACACTACATTCGCATGTTCTGCCGAAGGGAAAATGTCGCATCGTCAGAAACGGTAGACGCATCTGGCTACTGACGAGATTTTATATTAAAGAAAAACGTTCGTTTTTTCGGCAACGTTTTCCCACATGTCAAAAATCTTAAACTCCCTAATACCGTGGAAAGCACACTGACGTCGATTCTACCAGTTTAGAGGAACAGGTTGTGGATCACATCTTTCGTCCATGTCACAAGCTGGCTCTGTTTGGTTGCGTGCCAGGATTTGGTCCACTTTTTCAGTTTACACTACTCAAGGAAAGTAAGAAGATCTCTTCTGACGTACAAACCTAACGAATTCGCAATTTAATTTTCATGTGCTGTAACGCGTTCACTCTACGTTACCAAACAGGAGCAAAGACAGAAAGATTTGGGTAAAAACTTAGCACTTCCTGTGAAAATAAAACTCGTGTCCGGATTTGAACAAATCTAATCATCCTTCTTTCCTCAACGATATATTAAAGCTCGCCATTTCTTGGCGGTTCAGAAAAATCCTCAGCTTTTTCAAAAAGAGTTCTGTAATTAAGTATGACGGCAATCAGAGCCTTCACAGCAATTTTGAGTTATCTAAAATTTGTCTCGAAACCTGTTAAGCGGAAAGAGCTATCAGCATCATCAGTACAAGGTAGTTTCTCATGTTACATCCAACTCACCTTTCGCACAAGTTTTACCATTTGGCAACAGTTTCACTCCAGTTGGGCATGCGCAGGAATGACCTCGAGCATTCAACAAACACAAATGACTGCATCCTCCATTGGTGGGGGAGTTGCAATGATTTTGACCTAAAGTATGAATCAAAAGAATGCTAAGGATGCGGACTCTCGAATGCGTCAAGATGATATTTAATTTTGAATTCAGCATCATAAGCTTTTCATAGGGCCATCGTCAAGGTTCTTAATTGGGGAATATCACTTGGGGAATATCACCGAATCTTCCGATGTTTTATCTTTGGAATATTGAGTCATGTAATGGATTTAGGACAATCGCACGCAAGCAAAAATTTTTGATGGGTTATAACTCGCGATCTCCCTCTTCTTCTTTTAGGAGCCGAAAAAATTTTTATCACATTGGGGAGAAACACAAAATAACAACTTCGAAGATAGATATTTATTAAAGAGATAATGATGAACAAAGATTGAATGTTGATTGCTTAGGGTGAGGAAGATTGATGCAGATAGGTGCGTTACCTGGCTTTTGCCTCTGTCTTTGTGGCTCGTATGTACGAATATCCATGGGCGAATAGCTAGTGGTCCAGATTTCTCGACATTCGAGAGAGCTCTTGTTCGTACAGTGTATCCCTTTAGTTGTCCAATCTGTCCAGAAAATTTTGTTCTCGTACAGTGTCATAGCAAATGGATGAGCCAGTGTGCATTGGGTTGAAGACTTGAACATGTTCTTACGTTTTGTACCATCATAGTTGGCAGCCGCTATGTGAAACAACTTTGCATCCACCCAGTATATTTTCTCAGCTTTGTAGTCTATTGCTAACCCATTTGGCCAATGAACGTCTTTTTCAATGATGACTCGACGATTGGAGCCGTCCATTTCAGCTCGCTCTATTTTGGGGTTCTCTCCCCAGTC
The DNA here is from genome assembly GCF_964200805.1 of Pocillopora damicornis. Lineage (NCBI taxonomy): Eukaryota > Metazoa > Cnidaria > Anthozoa > Scleractinia > Pocilloporidae > Pocillopora > Pocillopora damicornis. The sequence continues at coordinate 14,268,088 of NC_142679.1, read as the reverse complement.
TGTCCAAAACATATACCTAGCCGTAAAAAAAAATTAATAATAATAATGCCGTTCATTTAAAATAGTTACTATTTATCAAACTGAAAGTTTGTTCAAAACCCAAAAAGACAAAAAATGGCGCAAGGGCTAGGAAAGAAACATAAAAAAGTAGACAATGTAAAAAATGATGAAGAGAAACCATGCAAAAAAGAAAAAACACGCGTAAAGAAATGTGTGACTAAAACAACAGCAAAAAAATAAAGCCTCTGGTAGACGCCTGGCATGCTGAGGTATGAAAGAATGTCTAATAAACCTATGCTAATTATCTTCCAGTAGGTCTTTCCGATGATTCCAAGGACTTAATAGGTCAACAAACGTAGTCGCATAATAATTTCAAGTTTTCGATAAATTGTCTTTTCGTATCTTGATGGAATTTGATTTACCACCTTTGTAAACTTCGGATATTGTGGTTTTTGAGTTACACACCCTTTTTTCGATACAGATCTCACAATTGCCAAATCATCCCCGGCGACCATGTAGGTTCTGTTTTGCATCCAAGTTACTGACACTTGTAATCGCTGGCAATTGCTATTTCAAATCTCAACAGGTCAAGTGGGGTGGCCAATCTGTTTTAACAGCTTACCAGAAAGCCAGAAGAACTCTAAAATAATAGGATGAGTGCTAAGAGGGTTAGCTGAAAGCTTTTACAATCAAACATATCTTGACTGTTGCCAGCACTGTATTTTTTTTTTGGGCTACTTTAAAATTAAAATTGACTCATCGATAGACTACATGAGCATGAAATTCAGGAAATTCCTTCCAAACTCATAATTAATGAAAAGTATTTAAAATAACGTTAAGATTTTGTGGCTGCATGAAAAGCATTTCACTTAAATGTGGAGAAATGTTTGCGAGAAAAGTCTCGCTAAGAGCAAAAAAAGTTTGGGCGCATAAGTTGCTCACAATTCTATAGCACGTACATGTATTTCTACTCCTTACGTGATCGACGAATTTAAAAAAACAAGATAATTAGGAAAATTTCATGTCAGATTTTAGGGCAATGGAAATTGGGATATTTTCCGTAGGTCACGTTTTACAGCAGATTATCCCAGTTCTTTCTAGATGTCGTGCCCCTTTTTTTTTGTGCGTGGCTGGAGTTTGCCAATGGCACGGAAAATGGATAAAGATTTCTCCACGAAACCAGTTTAGGACTATTGTTGACAAGTTCTACCCATGTTACTAACACCCTAAGCCTATTCCTCTTTAAATGGATTCTAACTTAGACCGCAGTTATGACAACTGAATAGATACCTTTCCAGAGAAAGTTAGCTACAAGCTTTCGTGACTTTGTTCACAAAACCCAACGTTTGGATACAACGTTCAGCGGAATTGAATATGGTTTAGAATGCGTTTTTGTCAACCAAATGCTCCACACGTGATGATATGAGTGCTTGTTTTCTCAGTATAAAAGCAAAAAATCAAAGGGATACAAAAATCAAACTTAGATTATGTTATCATTGTGCATTATCATTGCCAGATATATGCATGATATCCACATGATCCTGAAGTTTAATTGGCTTGTTGCTTGTGTGTCTCCAATCGACGCGTGACGATCCACCCATGTTAAGAGGGTTGAGGATTGATTTAGGAAATTATTCGCCAAAACTATTTTTGAGTTGGCAAGATTTATATAGTTCATCGTGCTTTTGCCAATTTTGGACATTTATCAAAACCGTAAAATGCCTTTGACGTTGTTATAGTCTCTTTCAGATGACATCAGTTTGCCAATAAGGATAAACTGAGATAAATCTTGATCGATAGACTTCTTCAAAGAGAAAGATTCTTGAAAGTTTGTGTCCAATAGTGTTTGTTCCGACTAATGTAGTTCGTTCGTTGTGTTTCAAATTTAGTTTCATTGAGTTATTTGTTGGAAAATTAATTGTTAGAACGGCATTTTAATGAGGAAACCAGGTTTTACGTACCCTTTTAATGGATCCACGGCAATAGCCCTGGGGAAATCCAAGTCTTTCCAAAAAAGAACTTTGCGATCTGATCCATTGAAATTTGCAACTTCGATTCTGTTCGTTTCCCAGTCAGAATCGCTACAATCGGTCCAATACAACTTTTTTCCTACCCAATCTACGGCTAAACCCTCAGGCTTCTTTAACCCAAACGAAATGACATCTTCGATTTCCCCACTCTTCTCTTGTGAAATACGAACGCGTTCGATTTTCTGCTGACCAACGTCGGCCCAAAATACCAATCCTTCCGTATAGTCAAAGTCCAACGCAATAGCATCCTCAAGGGTGTCTACGATCGTAGTTTCCTTTTGGTCACTTTGATTTGTTGAAATAATCCTTATGTCATGTCGGTTGGCGTACAAGAGCTTCACGGAGTGGGCTGTTTGGGAGAATTAGGAAAAAAGTTTGGAGTAAAAAAAGAATTAATTCAAAAGAAAGAAACGCATCCAAAACCAATCCACGAGAAAAATTAGAGAATTACCTTGGAGCATCGCTGTTCGAGGTCTCCACCTTATAGTATAGCTCTTAATTACATACCGAAGAAAGGTGTACTCAGAAAACGAAGTTACATGTATCAAAAATGTAGCCAGGTTGTCTCTTTAATGATGGTTTTCCGTACCGAAACGATAGCTTCACTTGGCCGTTAACGACGGGACATACTTTGTTATTCCAATGAAAAATGCACTTCTTTTTATTTTGTTCCGGAAATGTGAGGTTTTCATTATTTCTCTAAAGAGTTTTATCCACAAAAGGGTGCTAGCCAGCTTTGTTCGAAAATTTCCAGTATGTCTTAAACCCTGATTAAGATCAGGTTTTGCCGAAAATATGTGAAGGAGCTTTTTGGTAAACTAACACTGCAATTTCCACTCACCGTAAGGGGTGATGCTCAAAGCAAGCAGAGCGGCTACGAGGGTTAGCACTTCCATGATTTGTTAATGAGTTCAGATCAACGACAGCGCAAAACACGAATTTTATTGCTAGAAATCGGATTTATTTAAACACATGATTACGTACGTACCTATTGTAAGCTTTTCCGTTTTAGATTGGCAACCATCCCAATTCCAAGGGCACAAATTCCTGTTGAGAGATTATACAGGAAAATTAAGTATGGGAAAATATTCCTCGAAAGCCACAATTACCCAAAGCTGTGATCATGAACGACACTTTCTTCAGAAGAGGCTCACACTCTAAGAGAAAGCTTTAATGAGATTTAGCTTTTTTTTCTGCCTTTGTTTGTATGAGTTAATCATATATTAACCTTCTTTGGAATGTAAATGAAAAAGCGTTTCAACAGGAAATCCTTTGTAACCTTTGCCTCGCAATGAAATAACTTTCACATTATCCTTTCTCACTTTCTACTACCAGGTGACAGAAAGCACGACAGCTTTTTATGAAGATTGCGGTTGTCTTATCTGCGGAGAAAAAATACCTTGTTATCAAAACACACTCGCCTAGCAGAGCAGATACAAAAACTTTTCGAAAGACTAAAACATACAAGTTATTGACTCAAGATTAAAATACGCTGCAAGCTCGCTCTGATGTACAAGTTCTTTTCAACGTTCTACATACCGTGAAAGTTGAGAGGGGCAGTTTTGTTTCGTGCAATATTTCACGACCTAAAGCTTTCAGTCCACTTTTAATAACGGCCTCGCCAAATTATCACCTGCAAATATTTTTCAGGTTTGAGGTAGAAAATAAAGAAAGGAAGCTAAAACTAGACAATTCACGGCCATAAATAGACCGAAACAGCCAAAATTAAACTTTGCATAACTCTATCTAATTAACCTTGGTATCTAGGCTTTCCACTTGTTATGATTTAAGATGAATTACTTTGACCTTACAAAGGAGTCAAAAAATGTAAAACTTTCCTCGTTGTAATACCCCAAGATTTGCTTTTTAACATTGTTCCTTCTCGTCTCTCCATTTTCTATCCTCAATTGCCAGGTGGCACTAGATTTGTAGCGCTGCTTGTCAGTCGGATAAATTTAGAGCCTATTGTACTGAGAAAAAAAGGTTCCTTCTTGCAAACAGAGAAGGCGTTTATTTTGAGCCTGCTTCTCTCTCAAGCCGTACTTCCGTCAGTCTCGAGAAGCATAGGCTAATTAGCACATTTTTTTGGTGCAAAAGAGATAAAAACTCATACAAATAACTTTTATCAGTTATATAAATAGCTAGATAAAGACATGAGAACTTTAAATACTCCAAACATAACAATACATTTTATCTCTCTGTAGAAACTCTATTGCACTATAACAGCTTCAACCCATGGTGTTATTAGCTTTCTTAATGCATGCTAAAGAGTATCTTCCGTTCAGTACTAATGAGTTTAGTTTTTCGGTACTTACGAAAGAATTCCTTGCTCGACAGTATTGTTTACATTAAAACCTGTTTGGCGTCAGCCGTCCACCACGCGCCTTTTCTAGCTTTTTCTCCACGATTATAGTAACGTCTCCAACCTTTAACATGGTCCATCCCTGGTCAAAGTTATGATTTATGGTTTCGTTTACCTCGCCAAAATCATAAGTATTTGAAATAGTACCTGTCACTTTAATTAGTTATTCCAGTTATCCTAGCAGCCAGGGATGATATGGATGCCGAGACCTTTGGGGGGGGTTTAAAGTTGCACTGGTGATCAAAAACAAATAGACATGTAATTAAATTTTAAATTGTTTTTTCTCATTTCTCCTACCACTGTATAATCTTATAGGAATTTGTTATGATAATCTTTGACTTGGTTATCCTAATTACCTATGCCACGAAAATAGAGAGGAATTCTAATACACACAATTGTACCTCGTAGACGATCTTTTGAAAGCTGCACTGCCAATATCAATTATCAACTGAGTTAAAAATGTTTTCTCTTATCTCACTTACCACGGTATATCCGTAAGCATTTGTAATCAAATCGTTTCGTTATACTGGACACCTCGGTCACCATTCTACAGAGGAATACTAATGCCTCTCAGTGGACGGTTTTTCTTTTTTTTCAACTTACATTACCACTATTCATCAACTAGATATTTAAGGTGTAAAATTCCTCTCTCTTGCTTTATTTACCGTCCTATAATCTCAAGTTTTTATAATAAAAACCCTTTATACATTTATACTTGTTATCCAGACTTGATCGTGAAGAAATGTCCTAATACTTCAAGGCGGTTTCATTCATGCTGCGCTGATTATTAATTAGAGTTGTAATAAAATTTAAAACTCTCCCCTCTTATTTCTCTCAGCACGATATAATCTTGGGAATTTCAGTCTTCAGTGATAACACTTTGCCTTCTTAGGTATCCAGCTGTACGTGCCACAACCTTTAAGAGAGAGCTAAGTACCTTTCGCACCGTACCTCGTTGGTTACTAAGTGGATTTGCGATTATACCAATTTTAAGATTCTTTGCTCATATTTCTCTTACCAATCTTTAATCACAAGAATTTGCATGAGTTGATGATCGTTTTCATAAGTATCCCAATGATCCCCACTGCAATCCTAAAGAGAGATTAAAAGTTCTTCTAGAGTGCACTATTTAACCAACCAATTTGAAACATAATGAAGTTTAAAATTGTTTTTTTCAAATTTTCCTTACCACGTAAAGATCATAAGTATTTGAAATGATAATCTTTTACTCAGTCCTTGGTTATACCACTCTTATTTCTATCGCTATAAACCTCTACACTGCATTGTCATTTGACAGGAGAAGCGTTTGGCGTAGTTACGCTGCGCCATCATCATCGGATTATCATAGATTTGTGGTAGATTTTCCACTTCTTTTGCGTTATCATGACGATTAAAAAAAAAAGCAAGATGTACCACCTTATTGGCTTCCCCCCCCCTCCCCCCCACCAGTGGCTAATTGATTTCCAAGGCTTTCATGCGTTCATGCGAAAGGAGTTGAGTTGATGATCGTTTACTTAAGTATCCTAAGGATCCACGCCATGGTCCCAAAGAGGGATGAGAGGTTCTTCTTAGAAGCGCTAGTTACCAAAATAATAAGAAATATAATCGAGTTTAAAATTATTTTTCTTTATTTCTCTGACCACTAATGGTCATAAAATAGCAGCAAGTCAGAGGGAACTTTAGCAAAACGAGACGGCGACGGCAACGAGGACGCAGCAAAACAAAAGAAGATCGGATAACGCTATCCACAGGATAAATCTTTATCCGGCGGATAACGCTATAAGTTTTGTTATTACTTATCCGCTAGATAGCGATTTATCCGTTGGATAGTGTAATCCGCTCTTTGTATAACTGGGCCCTGAACAATAGCTTAGCACGTGCGTTTTAAAACTGTGTACATTTCGTGGTCGTCCCTGCAAATGAGCAACTTAAAATCCAAACAATTTGCGTGGTCCGAGAACGAAAACCCTCACGGCAAAATAGTGAAGTTCCACCTGGAACATACGTTATGCTGAAGTTTTGATGCTGTAGGGGACGGTATTCACATTCAGCCATTCGCGAAGTACAACCTAAAAATATGAATTGAATGAACGTCTTCCTAAGTGTTGGTTTACAACATTTTCCGAAGAAAAGGGAAATACATGCAATCAGAAGTCGTTACCTTACATCCGGCGATGCGCGCGCTTACTTTTTCATTCATCGATTTAAATCCACGGTCCATCAACGCAAATGAAGTCGGTGCACTATTCAGCATTCCGTCAAGGAGACAAATGCATTTTCGAGAAAAAAATTGCTCTCGAAAGCGTAAATTTATTTCAGTGTAGCGGTGTCACAACTTATTAAGGGAAATTTTGTCCGATTCTCAGGGCAAAACTCCGTCAGTGCATATAGAAAAGACAGAAGTCTCCCTCAAACCACTGGCCCAAGTATGTAAGGTCTCTTGGTGAATGAAAATGTAAACGCTACGGAATACAGTCCCTGAATATTTTTTCAAACGTCACACTTGTTTTTGCGAGTTGGCGTCAGCATTTTTACTTAACGAAAAATATTAAATTTTTAAAGAAAAAGTCGTTAAAGGAATTTTTGAAGAAGGATTCACCATTTGAACCTCATCGTTGGAAACAAGTTTGCCTGTTAGGTTTTGTCATCATTAAGCCTATTTTCTGTGGATATCATTAAAACCTTTGCTGTAGTTCCCAAGGTTAACATCTTCCCATATCAATCGACGAAAAATTACGTTGTTGACACTGACGGTTTTCCTCTAAGAAAAAGTCGCAATCCTTGAAAGAAATTCTATGTTCTTACCTTTTCGCAAAATCCGTAATCAGCCCATAATTTTACGGGAGCTTAATACCCTGCGTTGATCTCACTCAGCAAATCAGAGCGCGCGTTATATCGGCCACAAACCTAAGCTATATGATAAATATATAATTTACGCTCCGTAACAGATATAAGAATTTCGCTCCACACCGAGAGCTTTGGAAGACGTTTATCTAACATTATAAGGACAATTTTCACATGTAAACCGAGTATATGGCCTAACTCACTAGAATTTTTTCTGTTGCCAAGTTTTCTGTATCTGACTGTGATCTGACCGCCAAATCTTGTGGTTTTGTGAATTCTTGACGTGGACGGCCGCTTTGATGCGCCGCCAAGCAAAATGGGAAGGGAAAGCACATTCGGCACATTTAGCTCATTTCAACTGTATGAGTAATTGATTGAATTGACGATTCGATTGAGGCCTTGCACTACTGTATTTCGTTTACTGTTCCAAGCTTTCGCCGATCTACGGCGTCGTCAGGGAATGACGACGAATGACGATGTCGTAGATCGGCGAAAGCTTGTTACAGAAAAAGAAATACAGTAGTGCGGGGCCTCAATCGAATCGTCAATTTAATCAATTACCCAACATACCATTAAAGGACAACTTAAAATATCACTTGCATGAGTCTTGCAAAACTAAATTTGATGAGGACGGAAGATCACCTTCGAATTTCTGTACTTCTAACGCTTTGAGTGGTTACAAACCCACCAATATTTGGTACCTTGTGTGTTTAGACAAACAGCTCGTACATGAAAAACGTTTTGCACGGGTTCTAAGTATCACCTGGTGTTAGAGAAATATAGCAGTTCAAAGATAGACAAATAGAATTGTCATTGCATGAAGTAATTATACTGTGTTGACAATAGTGTGTGGCTGCAAAAAACATTGAAAAAAAACTTGAAACAAAACATTTCTCAATGGCCCTTCAATTTTGACAGTTTAACAGTAACAAAATGGCAAAGGGATGAAGACTTCGTATAAGACAATAGTATACGCGCTTTCATTTAAAAAGTAACCTGTTCGAAGTTATTCATTATCATAATCTAGGGGGCTGAGCTATACTCCCATACCTTTTTCATTATTCTTTAAAACAAGGTAATAAAACATTACTAAATGTTATCAGGGCCGCAGGAAAATGTGCTTACATTTATGTTGTAAATTTTATTGATACAAGATATGTTTAAGATAGATAAAGATTATCTTACTGGCATTGCATATAGCAGTTCCAAGATATACAAATAAAATTGTTATTTGCATATGGTGATTATGCTATGTTTACAATAGTACATGCGGCAAAGTGCGAAACAAAACTTCTTCAATGGTCCTTCAATTTTGGCAATTTAAAAGTAACAAAATGACAAAGGGACGAAGACTTAGTTTCAACTTCACGGAAATGAACGTATCAGAAATACAGCGCTTTCATTTAAAAAGTGCAATGTTCAAAGTTCGACATTATCATAATCTGGGGGGCAAAGCTAACCTCCTAACCTAAAGCTAACCTCCGATACGTTTTCCATTGTCTTTCAAATCAAAGTAAATAAGCACAATTAATTGCGATCAGAACTGCAAGAGAACGTGCTTATATTTATGTTGTAAATGTCATTTTCCTATTGAGGGATCTTTTCACAGTTTGAGTGTGGGGGTCTTTTAATTTTCTTTGAATCAAGCGTAAACAACCTAAAATCGTTCAAAATGTTAAAAAAAAAAAGGAAACATAGGTATTTTAAGGGTAATGATACTAATTAATTGATGTTTCTGTTTACTAGTTAAGATACTCCGACCATTTTCAACTTTCATGCGAACGGTTGTTCAGAAAAAACAAATAGTTATGTACCACTTAAAAAAGACACAAATATTTGAGCGTCTAGATGTAAGAGACGTGTTTACTATTACAATATTACTTGAGAATATTGCTGTAAAATTGAATTCACTGTTTGAAGATAATGTGTAAAATTTTAAGTTCTGAATTACACTTATGATAAACATATTTTAGTAACACCTTTTTTTCTTCATTTAATTTGTTACAGTGCAAGGAATATTACTCTTTTTCAATGTTCAAAGGAATAACCAATTCAAACACAGCGGAATTGTGTAAACAAATTTTAAAGAAGAAAGAAGCAATTGTTTCCTAGTTTAATCAACAACCCTGATACCATGGCCACATAGATGGTCACTTAAAACATTTTCAGTCGTAAATGACTACCATTCGACTTTTTTCTATGTAGACTCTGATTGGCTCGTTTAACCGAAAGTGACACGTCTTGATGTATTCCGTGAATTTTCTTTGGTTCTCATCAAGTTAGAGTCCCATTTTGTTCCATTACACGTTTAAGTCATTACAAGTTTACGTTAAGTCTGAGATACCATAGAGTTTTCCTTGAGGCGACCACTGTTGTAACATTTCGTTGTAAACTCAAAATGGGCGCTGGAGTGAAATTTGTAATCTTGCTCAGACTATTTCTTGAAGTAGGTAAGTCATGTTTTTTTATTCCTATTTGGTGGGAGGCAGCTTCCCTGACTCCTGGGAGTGACAGATAAAATTACTGGTAAGCTATTAATCTATGGGATAAACTGATTATGGTTACGTTCCGTCGGGTACATAGTCTCTCTTTCTATCTTTAACAGTAATTAAAAGAAAACGTCAGGAGATAGCCTGATTTGAGTAGTCTCGTCGCCTCGCCTTTCACGTGTTTCGTCGAGGTTTTATCGTGGCCATTTCAGTATCAGAGCCACTGTTTGGTTTGGAGCTACCTTTATGAGAGCTACCCCTAATTCAAATCGAAAACCAGTGTTACTGCGCGCTGATCTATTCACAATGTCCAGCTTTAAATCTTTTTAAAATAAAGCTTTTAAGTTTTTTTTCAAGGACCGAAAGCTGAAATATTTTTAAGTTCATTTGGCACTCTTCCCGTCTAGTTTCAGAACACTAGTTTCAGAACAGAACACAGAATAACACTTGTTATTCTGATATGGCGAATCGTCTATTTTTGACGCAAAAGCTTATCATTTTGAAGTAGTTACGATCATTTTGACTTTCAATTTTTGGTTAGTTTAGAATTCTGTAATTCCCCACTTGTTCTAGAGCGAGACATATAAATACCTCAGATGACTAGCTGATTGATTGGTCTAGGCTGGCAGATAAGTCAGATATTTTCTGTCTCAGTTCTTCAAATAAGTTTTATTTTATGAATCTGCCCCTTTTTAAAATTCATATCGAAATAAGCAATGAGTTTCAACAAAGTCGTTATAAATGCTTAAATTGAACCAAAAATTATTTGTTTTGTACTCATGCTGTGCGCAGGTTCAATTAAAGTAGCTGTTTATCACACTTATGCTGGGGAGTGGGGAGTGGCACAGCGGTGAGAGCGCTCGCCTCCCACCACTGTGGCCTGGGTTCAATCACTCCCGGACTTGGTGTCACATGTGTGGGTTGAGTTTATTGTTGGTTCTTGTCCTTGCTTCGAGGTTCTTCCTCTGGATCCTCCGGTTTTCCACTAACTCCAAAATCTCACATTCCAATTCGATCTGGAAACAGGAAAAGAAGAGCCACCTAGTAGAATGTCCATACTTAAATTCTTAAATATTATTTCCATTTTTATTTCTATTACTATCATTAACTAGTTATTACAAAGTGACTTTCAGCGGGTCTCATCTTAATTACTCATGCACGCCTCCCCTGAATATCCAGAATATCGTTCCGGAATTCCTCAAACTTTTCCTAAAGATGACATTGCATCTTGCAAACAACGTGAATTAGACTTTAATATCTTTTATTCTAAGAGACGATTTTGATTCAGTCAGGCCAAAATTTTTATGCAGTATTTGTAATGAATATCAGTCGATTTACTATAATTTCGAATTATTTTTCAGGTTTTGCTGCTGGAGGTATGTTCGGAGAGTAAAGTATATTCAATTGTGTCTCTCAAATAAAAAAAATTGCATGGGTATGAATGCAGTATCTTATACAACACCAGTTTTCCCAATAGACTTACAGAGAAGTGAAGGGGAAAAATTAGTGAGCTGTGAGTTTTATTTACTTGATATAAGCCTAATTCAAAGTGTAAGTAGAGAAATAAAAAAGAATGAGCATATTGAAACTGTCTGGTTTAACTCGATCTTTTTTCTTATCATTTTGCGGTCATCAAGAACTAGAAACCTATAAGTCAGACACAGACCGAAGCTCCAGATCAACTTTATTTACTAGTAATACTTGTTCAAACAATTGAAGAACTGCACTGTGATGTCTGTTACAATGATTTTCAGGTACAAGTTTACAATTGGTAGAAACATTCAACAAATATCTTTGAATTCATTAAAATAAACTGCCCTTAATCTCTGATTATACTTTGCGTCAACGTTATTCATCCCTTTCCTGTCTTTTTATTCAATAAGATTGCATGGATAAGATGGGATTGGAAGATGGAAAAATTCCAAACTCCGCATTATCGTCTGCTAGTGAGGTATTTATGAAAGTACTTTTGCTTCCTAGTTATAATTAATATTATTACTTTATTGCAAATACATTTTTGCACGATTTTTGTCTCATACAACAAAGCATTCCGCGTTTAAGGATATTCCTCGGTTCAGCCATTCCACCGTTCTACCGTTCGACCGTTTCCTATTTTTTTTCAATATATATTGGTTATTTATAGAGGTTGTTTCACGATCAAAACTGGAGAATAGATCAATGGGCTTGCCTATTAATTTCCGAACTCGCTTATTTCGATTAATCCACAGCTTTAAGAGCAGACCCTTCTTTCTTATTAACATGCTGGTATTGCGCGTCACGCAATACCAGCATGTCACGGTCACGGTGACGCGACGTGTCACGGCATGTCGCGTCACGGTTTTCCTATCTGAAGGTCGCACCTCAATACACACTGTATCTCGTAACTTGATCAAGGTAATTTCTGCTGCAAAATTGAGTTTCATGACCATGAACTGTTTTTCTCAAGAGGAATCTAAGTGAAGGGTGCTTATTCACCCCTTAGAAAGTTTCGATACTGCACTTTTGAAAATTCATTCGGCAAGGTGGAACTTTGAAAACAAGCTTGTCCTAGAGGCTACATCGCAGAACTAAGTCAGTACTTGACGTTTTTTATATTTGCAGTATAGCGCATCCTATGCAGCAAATAAAGGAAGGCTCAACCACCAGACCACTTATATTGCGAAGCGCAACGACAAGGGCCAGTGGTTCCAAGTGGATTTTGGAAAGATTGTCAAAATAACGAGGATTTTGACCCAAGGACGCCATAACGCCGCACAATGGGTGACCAAGTTTATAGTGTCTTACAGCCTTGATGGAGGATATTTCTCGTTTCAACTTCACCATCCTTACAATGTTCCACGGGTAAAAATATATAATAGTTTTCATAGAAAAATACATGAAGTGAAATTATTTTTCTGCTCTGAACAATTTGAGCTTTAAAATTCCACCAATAGAGATAATTTTGAGCTATTTACGAGCTGGGAGCCTTCCCTCATTGCAGAGAACACTGAGTGCTTCCTGTAATAAACCAAAACCAAAGAAATCACTGAGGCAAACTGGAGTAAAAGTCGTTGTTTGTAGTAAACTTTGTATCTTATTGGTTTGACGGGAGCTTTCTAGACCAATCACTGAGCGTTGCCTAAAATCACAAACTGAGTCTAAATATAGATTCCACGTGTAGATTTAAAGCAAGAAACCTATGTAACTAACTTTTCTTTCTTATCGCGAACTTTATGTACATCCAAAAATAAATGTCACGTATAGTTTTGGATGGAATGATCTTTTTTGTAAAAAAAAAAAAAAAGAGTAAAGATACCGCTATGGGTCTAACAACAACCCAACAATATCTGTTAAATAAGCAAAAAACGTTTGTAAGTATACTGAATGTTTTTTTTTCTTTCTAGGAATACTATGCCAATAGAGACTATCAGACTGTCGCGGAAACCAAGCTGGACGAACCAATCATCGCCCGTATTTTTCGTGTTCACCCGGTGGAATGGCATGCATATATTTCAATGAGGCTTGAGTTTGTTGGTTGTGAATCAGGTAACTGCACACCCTATTAACACTAATACGCTGATTTGTTTCTTAGCATTTACCGAGTATTCACGCTTGCATGTGAGAATATAACTACTTATGCCCTGTTCTCCTGTCTTTTTATTTTTTGCTTTTCAAGGCTTCCAACCTCCAGTTTTTCCTACGTGCATGGATGGACTTGGAATGGAAGATCCCAACGAAATCCCTGATTCAGCCATAACTGCTTCTTCCTATTATAACAACAACTACCGGCCGAGCCAAGGTCGTCTTTACCAACAGTATCAGGGAGGTTCTGGAAGCTGGCTGGCCAAAACAAACGACCAGAACCAATGGCTTCAAGTGAACTTAGGCGGATGGAGACAAGTGATGAGATTCTGCACCCAAGGAAGGCTGGATGCGGCACAGTGGCTGACTAGCTACTCACTGGCGTTCAGTTATGATGGAGTCTTTTACAGAACGCTCCAAGGGGTAATGAACGACTTATTTTAGCGATGAATAGACTTTTCTTAATACTGGCTGCCGAAATGAAAATTCCGTATCCTCAAGAAGAAATGTTCTTATAGTTAGAAAACAAGTGGTTTTATATTATAAAATGATTTTCGAGTCGATGCAGCTCTTACAATCTAAGGAATGAAAGTCTGTAATTCTTAATGTTATCCAGAGGCAAAATGTAAAATCAAACAGAAGAAAAAAATTACTAATAGCGGCCTTTTCACCAAATATTTAGCGGTAAGCACTACGGAAGTAAACATGGATTTATGTATAAACTCTCGCTGACTTAAGATCGTATATCTTCGTGGATGGTATTAAAGGCGCGCTCTGAGTGGCTAGTCAAACTTCGAATACCCTTTGCTGTTCACCTCTAAGCAATTCGAACGGGATTTATAATCTTTACAGGGGTAAATGAGTTTAAATCATCTCTTTTGTGCTCTTTTATCTCACTGTTCTAGTATGAACTAAAAAAACTGTTCACCTCAGTCTCGGTGGCAAGCAGTGACACCGACACAGATGTGAATAGTTGTTTTAAATTATTTTGTTTTAAATTATTTTGATGTAAAACTATAAAAATCTAGCTAATTTAATCTTTAAACGTTTGTTGTATCTTGTCAGACATTCAAGGGAAACACAGACCAATTTATGCCAGTTTGCCATTTGCTGGAGCGGGGACAAGTGATAGCGCGATATGTGCGAATTATTCCTCGGTCATGGCATAAGCATATTGCCTTGAGAGCTGGTTTTTATGGCTGTGAATCTGGTACGTTTTTCTCTCAACACATGAGATCCTTTTATTCAATGTCGAATCATTTTCTTTAAAAAGGGTACCTGAAATTCACGAAGGGGATTGCGGCATTAAAGAAATTCGCTTATCGTGCCACATTACCGATGAGTACCTGGTTGATCAAGCAATCATATCGTTACGGTATTATTATAAATGAAGAAATAGGAAAATGTTTTTACTTTTTAGGTAGCAATTCAAATAATTCCAGGTAGTAAAGATGATGGTGTTTTTAAAATAATACAATTTTCCTGTCCTTTTTTTTTTTTTTTTTCGCAACCAGGATTTGATATCCCCAAAATAGAGTGTGCGTCGCCTCTAGGGATGGAAAGCGGTGACATAGAAGATTCAGCCATTGTAGCGTCGTCGCGCTATAACCAGTGGTGGGGGCCTGAGCGTGGAAGATTCAACGAGGCAGTTGATGGTATCGTGGTCCCTCCTTTAAATGATAGCAGGCTTAGTTACTGGTTTAGATATTGTTTAATCTATGTATGTATGTATTGATTGATTGATTAGAGCGCTTTACGATTTAATGTCGCAAAACTAAAACCAAAGTAACCATAGCGCCCAATCGGAAGAGAGAAAAATATATTTAAGAGCCAATGAGAACTCAAAGTGAAAAAGCAACCAAACAACCTAAAGTGCAGTAAAAAAGAAGTCGTGATTTGTTTTAGTTTGGCACCTGATTGTTTGAGAAAGTGGTGCGAGGTTTCTGGAACTATCACAGGGCGAAGAAAAAGGAATGCACTCTCTCTCAGATTACTTACGTTGAATTGGAAATTGATTTAATTGACTGATTAATTAATTCATTCCTTTATTTGCGCATCACTAGATTTTTCTTTTACATTTTACTCATTTATCTGATTCATTCAAATTCGTTCGTCGTTCGCTTCCAATCTTCAAGTTGGAATGTGAAAAAATCTCAGTATTTATGAAATAAATACATCATACTATTGAAATTGCTTGAACGATTTTCATTCTCTCGTTGCAATATTGCGATGCATCAAAATGCGTTTGGATGCGTAAAGAAAAAACCTCACTTGTTCACTGCGCTCATTCGTTCATTTTTTTGATGCATCGCAACTCATGAATGAAAATCGTAAGTGCACTATTTCCATGGAATAATCTCTATTTCTATTAGGGAGTTTCCAAGGAGGCTGGGTTTCCCAATACAAAGATGATAAACAGTTCCTACAGATTGACTTACAGAATGTTACCAGGGTGACCAGGATTGCAACTCAAGGGCGTTATGACGCCGGCTGGTGGACAAAGGCCTATACCCTGGAATACAGTGTACACGGAGGAGAATTTTTATCGTATAATGATGGCCAGGTAATTTATATCTCCATCACATAGCCTATCAATTAAACCATACCAACTTTTACAATCGTGGCGGGGGTAACAACATCACGATTTAAGCGCTAGTTCCTCAGTTACTGGACAACTGAATTGGAGAGTTAATTCATCACGTGATTAAACAATGCGCTCTATTTGCTCGCGCTGTTACAAAGACTTGTGGAAAATAGTCCACTGCTGTGGTTTTTTTTCTTTGTGTATACGTTTAACTGGTTCATATTTTGTTTGTCAATTACTGTCACAGTCATTTTGATTTACGGGCAACAGGAATTTGCGTTGTCTAATTCTATCTGTTATCAGAATCCTAATCAAAAAGTCGGACTTCTGCCTCATCGTCGAGCTGTTTTTTTCAAGGGCGAATTGGATTTCATTCGGTCCTATTACCATGATGAATTCAAACAAGGTTTAAACAAAAGTAGGTTTTTAATTGTTTGAATAAATGCTTTGATCTTCCAAAGGTTCTACAAGGAAATATTGACTATACTTCTGCTGTTGGCCATAACCTCAACCCACCCATTGTAGCTCGTTTCATCAAAATCAACGTCAAAGAATTCGTTGGATATCCATCATTGAGAGTGGAATTATTTGGATGCACCAAAGGTATGTGTAGTATCATAAATGAATTTTCATGGAAGTACAGGGGAAAGGTGACGAGGTAGCATGCTTCCGAACGCACCAGAGACAAATTCTCAATATTTTTTTATCTTTTACAAGCCGTTTTGTGATCCACCCTTCCAACGTGCTCATAAATCATGGTTTAAATGTCAGACGAGTTTTCAGTTTTCAAAAATGTTCGTTGGTTGAAACATGCCTTCTTTTGCTAATTAGCTTTCGAATTTACATTTTGGTTTTTGGCTGTTTAACAGCTTTATTGGCTTTCTCATACACAAAAGTGTAGGGCACTTATTGTTTGAAATTTCTTAAGAGAATTTTAGCTTGACAGACACACTCGCAATCTGTTTTAACAGTTCTCGATGGCCCAATATTTTAAGACCAGTCCCGGTTCGCAGACGGTTTCTCTCCTACTCAGTTGCTTGAACACCTGGCTATGTTTTTAGGCCTAATCGAGGACGCACGTTGATGACATATCTTACGTAATATTTTTCTTAGTTTGGCGTAGCCGTGCCATTTTTTTTCTTGTCACACCAACTAACCAAAGTGACCAAAGTTTTGCACATAAAAAACACACCTATTTTCTCACATGTGTTTTTACACACTGGTATTTAGGTTTCTCCGTACCAAAACCGCCACAGTGCATGAATGCCTTGGGCATGGAAAACGGTAATATACCTGACTCCGCTATCTCTGCATTTAGCTCATCTAACGCTAACAGCTATGCCCCTTCCGTTGGCCGACTTCATTTTCTTATGTCTGGCAGTGGAAAATATGGCAGCTGGGCTGCCGGAGCAAACAATTTAATGCAATGGTTTCGGGTTGATTTTGGCCGTTGGACAAAAGTTACAGCTGTCGCCACACAAGGGAGACAGGACTCCAATCAATGGGTTAAAAAGTACAGCCTTTCGTACAGCTATAATGAAGTGTTTTGGGCAACGGTTAAAAACGAACAAGGCTCAAAACAGGTATTAAAATGGTTAGTTAATCTTAGATGAAGAATTAGGCGACTACACTTTGGTTGATTTGTTCTGTTCCGTTCGAAATGTTAAAATCAGTGACATAAAATAAATGCGGTAGAATTAAACTTACGCAGAAAGATTTTTGGGTGATACGATGTTAGCCCCTGTCCAGCCCGAATTTAAGGCTTTACTTTCTGCAGTTCCTTTCATGGAATTTTTCATTTGTGGTTCAGATTTTCTCACTTATTATCCATCGGTCATTTGTCACAACACTTACATGTAATTTGAAATTGAAGCAAGTTTCTGATGTAAGCCATCATACTTCCCTTAAAAACAATTAGGATAAATGTCCATATCTTAGCATTTGCGTTCCTACACCTCTCATAACCCAATATTAACTCTAAGTTGTAATCAGTTGACTGTTGTCGGGTTGAGGGTGGGGGGGATAAGGGGTACGTGCACAGTTCTCAGATACTGACGTTGATCTAAAAATTACGTAGCTCAGACCTCAGTAATCTCCATAGACGAACTTGAATCAGAGCTTACAGCTATTGACTGCTTGACAAGTGCATCCATGATGTATACGTAAAATCCCTGCTGTGAAACGCTTGAAAGGCTTGTTGTTATTTCCACAGGTCTTCAATGGCAACTCCGACCGATACACGGTTGTGAGGAACTTGCTGGAACGACCAGTTGTAACCCGGTACATCCAGATTCATCCTGAAGAGTGGTATGGACATGTGTCCATGAGAACGGAATTTTACGGTTGCATTGAAGGTAGCAGGTTGTTCTTCTTATCTAAATTGAGAGGGTATAGAAAAATAAACGTGATTTAATCCAACTAGGGTCAGAAAGATGAAAAATGCAATTTAAATGAACGTTTGAGAAGACAACATCGTCAGCGTTCCAGAATCTACTTTTTTATCTACTTATGGAAAAGCAAATTGGATTAGATCACTGATGCTAGGGTTCTTCCAGTCACGGAAAATATATATCCAGCTTGCATAAATTACATTTCGCATGAAATGCAGAGCTTATCTCATTCCTTTACAACTAACGAGTAATGCATTCTCTGATAAAGAAGCTGATTCTTAACTCTAACTTTGGATTAGGAGTGCAATATCTCGTTTCTGTATTTCTGCCGCTTTAAAATAATTTTAGACTGCTTCATAATTGCTTAAAAGTACGTAATGAGGTTGGAAACTAATCACTGGCTGCATGATGAACTCAATCAGTGGAAAAACCTTACAATAGCAATATTATGTCATGTAATGCAGATGGATGTAACGCACTTACATAATGGATGTTTGTAGCTATCAATTATCATCAAAAACGACCTACCGTCATCATCTCTGAATTTCTGAAAAGCTGAAGATAACATGGCTTCATGAGGTGTCTAAGGGTATCTGAGGCGTCTGAGGAACATTCTAACATCTACTAATCAGTTTAAAGATTTCACACAGCATATAGAAGAATGACTACCTTTTCTCTTTAAATTCAAAACAGGCGTCGAAGCTCCTAAGATAGAATGTTTTTCGGCTCTGGGAATGGAAAACGGCGCGATTCCAGATTCGGCCATCGTAGCATCATCGCGTTACAACCAATGGTGGGGACCTGAACGCGGAAGACTGAACGAGAAGAAAGAAGGTAAGAAATTTTTTGTAGATCTATAGTTTCCTTATGTCACTAGTAGCCTTTAAAAACTTAAATAACATAGACCGAAAAACCCACTCAAAAGAGAAAAAAAACACACACACAGAAAGTACAGTGTAGAGGAAAAAAGATAGCTGGCTTCCCAGCAAATGAATTCTTGTGGCAACCCGGCTGCATGATGACAACGGAGGAACATGAACACTTATCACGTAGACGAGTATAAGGCAGCTGTACCGATTAACACAAGTCATTGATATCGCTAATTAGGTAGCTTTAATGGAGGCTGGACTTCCCAATACCAGGACGATAAGCAGTTCCTGCAGATTGACCTGCAAAAAGTGACCAACGTGACCGGGATTGCTACACAAGGGCGCTATGACGCAGGCTGGTGGTCAAAGACCTATACCTTGGAATACAGTGTTCATGGGGAAGCTTTTGTACCATACATTAGTGGGAATGAGGTGCGTTATTATTCTTTGCTGCCGCTCATGTTGATGCAAACTGTAATTTAAAAGCTAGTAGCTTAGCATCACAGCAACTTCCTGATTGGCTATTTATCTATCATGTGGTTTTTTCGCCATGCTAACTGGATTTCGTACGACAACAGTTCACTGCTGGATTACTGTCCTGCCATTTTATCCTGCCATTTATCCACCGTTTGAATAAACTTCTTTCGTCCTCGTTACGATCGGAGCCACGTTTGTAAAATATGCCGTCTTCATCTCCACGTACTTATTATTAATATTTGGCCGAGAAGCAAACTCTTCACTGTTGATCTAGTGGCGGATGCATATTTTAATATCACTATCACTAGACTCTACAAAACGAGTTTTTGTAGTTTTCATGTAAAATAATAGAGTAAAAAAGATGAAACTTTTGGGCTGCTTTCCTTCTACCATTTTTTTTTCTTTTGGACGCAAGCATTTGCAGGATAAATATCGACGCAGACAGGGATTATTGCTGTAAACTGTCCGGTGATTTTGCACCACATGACGTAAAGTAGCCAATAAAATCGAGCTGTAATTAATGGGTGGGTTATGATAGCAATTATTTGACGTAAGGTTTTATTGCTTCGATGTACATGATATAACTTCCAATTTCACGTGTCATTGTTTTTAAGGTTTTCCAAGGCAATTACGACTACAAAACTGCCGTTGGCCGGATTATTGACCCACCCATCGTGGCTCGCTACATCAAAATCAACGTCAAAACATATCAAGGATATCCCTCGCTGAGGGTGGAGTTATATGGGTGCTCTGTCGATGGTAATGTGATGGCTTCCGTTCTACTTACCATTGTCTTAATTTCTGTCACCAACGCACCATTAAGTTCATCTAGATTCATACAATATGGAGCGTAAATGTTCTTTCGTGTTTAAAATATTAGAAAAAAATGCCTTTTCAGAGGAACTTCAAATTATAGAAAAGTAAGGTACGCCAACGCCACACAAGGCCAAATGAACCTTGCTACGAAAAATAAAAGAGAGTTATGCGAAAGCTCTCCTGTTAGACCGAGAAAGATGGCATTTGTGGGCGAGGGGATTGGGGGATTGAGGGGCTGAGACCTGACTGAGCTGACATACTCACTTTTCAAGCTACTGTTGAGGAAATGTAAGGTTGCCGATTCAGGCACTTTTTTTAATGAGAGAAAGAAGCTAGGAAAACGTCACTTTGAGCATGGATAACACAGGAAAAAATGATTCTTATTATCCTTAACCTCTTAACTCCCATGAATGACCAAGAGAGAATTTCTCCTTACAATATCAATACAATATCAAGCAGACAAGTGATGAGAATAAAGAAAAATCTTAATTAGGGGATAATTAGTTGATCCAATACCAAATTCTCCAAACTAACATCACAAGAACTGTATGGCAGACAGTAAGGAGAATTGATAATGAGATCTTGGGAGTTAAAGGGTTAAAAAATCATCAAATCCGCTTTCCACCGCTAGGGTGATTTCTTATTTGACTTTTGACAACTAATACTATTAGTTCAAACACTTAAAATTTCCAAAGACGCTGTAAAACAGACTTTTATTACATCAGTTCTTACTGCCTTTTTTAAGGCGGTTACTAGATGAATAACCACTGATAGGTATTAACTTGACTTGTTCCCCTCTCCATTGAAATATCAAACACGCACAGTTTTTACGTTTGGCTCGTGCAGGTGATTCAGTCCCAAAAGCGCCACAATGCATGGAGGCCTTGGGTATGGAAAGCGGTGAGATACCCGACTCTGCTATCTCTGCATCATCCTCAGCCAACGTTAACAGTCATGCTCCTTCCGTTGGTCGCCTTCATTTTCTTATGTCTGGCAGTGGAAAATATGGCAGCTGGGCGGCCGGAACCAACAATCTGTTGCAATGGTTACAGGTTGATTTTGGAGACTGGAGAAAAATTACGGCTGTTGCTACACAGGGAAGACAGGACTCTAATCAGTGGTTTAAACTGTACAGCCTTTCTTTCAGCTATGATTCTGTGTTTTGGGAAGTTGTAAACAACGAGCATGCTTCAAAACAGGTATGTTGTTAGTAGAGCCATGCGCACGTCCTCGTAAGGGCAACATAGCATGCCCTCTCCGGCATCTGTTGAAGCTTCTTTCTAGTTTTTTTTTTTTGCATAGAGAAACTGGATAGTACTGTTACATTGTTGATATACCCGTGGAGCTGCACCGAACTATATTTATATCTATCGAGTAATCGAACCAGGGCATAGCTTTGCGAGTTTGAGGGGCATCTAATCTTTTAGTCAAATGGAAGCAAACCAGCTTATATGTCCGATAAGGTGCTAATGCAAAAAGAAGTACTTACACTTTTGTCTAGTCAGTATCACGGGCATTTTATTACACACTGTACAGGCCTGAATTTTTTTCAGGCCTTATTTTCACTACTGCCTAAGTAGTGCACATCACTGCGAAGATCACTTTCATTCATGTCTTTATCCGCAGTTCAAATATATGACCTTCATATATTCTTAACCGTCTACACTGTAATCTATTGACGTGGAGGTGTTCATTGAAAAGGTGTATGAACGTTTGTTTTCGTTCGTTCGTTAATAGGTTAGCAACACTTTGACATTCGTCATAAAAATTTTTCTTGCACAGATTTTTAAAGGGAACTTTGATCGATACACAGTGGTAAGAAACACCTTGTACAAACCAGTTATAACCCGATATATTCGAATTCATCCTGAAGAATGGAATGGACACATCTCAATGAGAACAGAGTTTTATGGCTGCAGTAAAGGTAAATGATCCAACGGGATCCTATAAGGATTGGTGTGATTGTCTGTCTTTCTTTTGTCCTATTGTCAGTGTGCTTTATTGACACTCACCCACTACATAGCAATTTATCCGTTGCATCACGTTATACGCCAATCAAAGCCGCAACATCCCCCCCCCGGCAACCCACAGGCATTTGACCGTCTTTCGTGCCCGGGAGGTGGAGCATTTAAACCTTGTCCGGCTGGGATTGGGAAATTGAATCGGAAGTTTCGAGTCTTTCCGGTGTTATATCTTTAAATATGGAGGTGGTTAAGGTAAAAAGTTTACCTTCGCAAGCGAATGGCTCAGAAGATAAGGTTTACAAGGTTTAGGCTTTACAGCTTGTTCAATGATGTGTAGAAGCCACGGTCGCTGATTTTACAATTAACAAAAAAAAACGGACGGAACAAACCAGTCTTCAAAAGTTCAAATGCTCGGGGTTTTCCCGGGCGGGGGGGGGGGGGGGGGGGCGGGATTGAATTGATCGACCCTTTGAACAATAGGAGCTTACTTTCTTGGAAAAGAAATGTTTGTTCCCTTACATTTCTCCAACAGGATTCGATCCTCCAAAAATAGCTTGTGCAAAACCTCTCGGAATGGAAAGCAAAATTATTCCTAACTCTGCCTTGAAGTCTTCGTCCGACTACAACCAATACTTTGGACCTGAAAGAAGCAGGTTACACTTGAAGCAAGAGGGAAGCTATTACGGTGGTTGGGCCTCAAAGCACGTGGATGTTGGTCAATGGCTTGAGATAGACTTAGGAAAAATCACAAAAGTCACCCGAATCGCGACCCAGGGAAGATATGATGCTAACTGGTGGGTTACGAAATATACACTGACCTACAGCGACGGAGGGAAATATAAGTCTTACAAAAATGGCGAGGTATGCTGAATATCTTTTCTGAGTGATAATTAGTTTGGCATGAAGCGTTATGTTTATTTTGTTTACACCTATTCCGAGAAGTGCAAAGGCATTTGATTTTATTTCAACTCATATTCCTCTTGAAAAATACGGTGGAGTCGCACCAATCCTAACTTCCTTTGCTGCAACCCCCGGCTGCATCTTCGACTTCACAAGTTCTCATACTAAAACGTGTTCTGATGCCTGCGATATAAACAACCAAACAAAACAAAACAAAAAAACATGACAAACAGAAAAAATATTTACAAATGAATAGAAAAAATACCATGACAAAAAAAAAACTTCAATAATCTGCGCTGGTCAAATTTATGATAGTTTTTCGTTTAATCAAAATGGAGGAATCTTATATGAAGGTGTCGTATTTAAAGGTGATCATTGGAAATAGCGACAGGAATACAGCGGAAGGTCGAATTCTTGATGAGCCAATAATAGCACGGTACGTGCGAATCCATCCTATGACCTGGAATGGACGCATCTGCATGAGAGTGGAATTATTTGGCTGCAGGGAAGGTATGCTAGTCATCACGATATCATTCACACTAGGCATATGGCAGAGTCATCAATTCGTAACGAATTCGACAGAAGTACCATTTTGTTTTCGATGTGATCCCTTTTCTTATTATTCAGTGATCTTGTGTACTTAGGAAAAAAAATGAATATTTTAGCCTAAGGAAACTACAGATTCAGGCCGGATGCTATGACAGCAGAGCAACTTAAAACTCAGTGGTAAGCCAACAGGACATATAGATTAGGTGTCTTTCCGCGGAGAGCTTTTTAACCACGATCATGCCTGCTTGGTTAGTTCACGTTATAAAGCGCCGGACTACCGTACAAGAGGTCAAGGGCTTAAGTCTCTTTGCTAGGGCATCCGCAATTGGTTGGACATTCTAGTCTTCTCTGGTACCGTCGTCTGCACCCTCACTGTACTGGTTAGCAGGGGACGTTTACGAACCCATGCACTTCTCGCACGTAGAGTAGGGAACGTGCCCACATTTAAAACCTCTTTGAGCTGAACTGGGCCAGCCTGTCTAAACATCGTAAATGCAATACATTTCATTACTGAGAAGAGAAATTGTCCCTCGATTTGAAAACAATCCCTTTTGCTGAGTAAAAGCAGGAACTAGATTTACTTTACCGTGAAGCAAATAGCAGAGTAAAATGCGATTAATAACTAATTTATCCTCCTGTTCACTATATTTTCTACTCGCCTGACAGGTTTTGAACAAGGCCCTACTGAAGAGTGTAAGAAAATTTTAGGATTGCAGAACTACCAAATTCCGGATTCAGCTCTGCGTGCCTCCACATCGTACAATGTTAACTCCATGGGTGCGAGAAACGGACGGTTGCATTTCCAAGCAAAGAGTGGCCAGTATGGTGCCTGGGCCGTGAAAAAGAATGATCCATTTCAATATTTTCAAGTTGATTTTGGTAACTACGCAAAGGTTACAGGTGTGGCAACTCAAGGGAGACAAGATGGCTCCTGGTGGGTGAAGACGTACAGTTTATCCTTCAGTAATGATTGTGTTTTCTTTGAAGACTACAAAGAGGCTGACGCCAAAAAGGTGAGACCTAACAAAGTTATAAATAAGAATCCCATTTAAGTTTTAGCATCGAGGATATCAAGAAATTTGCAGAGAAACACCTGTCAGAAGAAACTACTCTCATTGATCTTTGAGTGTTGTGACGAAATTATCACCTATACTTGCAAAGCGTGAAAAAAATTATGGACGGTCCACAAGCCGTGAAAATCGGTGAAATGTAACACATTAAAAAAATGACGCCTGGTGTGAAGCTTACGGAAAAAAAACCTTAAATGGCGGCCACCTGCAAAAGGATACGCTCATAAGAAGGGCCAGAAACGATATTATAAATAGAAAGCACAGTTTTCACCTGACCCCATAGAAAAACCCCACACCAAATTTTTGAAAGATGATTACACAGTGACTGAAAGTTTCCAAAGTATAAATCAAAGGAACGTTAACTTAGTGTGTATCTGTTCCTGAGGACAATGTCAACTTGTCAACTGTGAAACAAACTTGTATGTACATTCAAGGAACCGCGTAACTTATCGGGTTCAGTGTGAAGTTACTTATATGTCAAATGGAAAAATGCGCTTCGTCATATTACGTTGTGCTTTCAAAATTAATCGAATAGGTGAATGAACTTCGACATCTATATTCAATTTCCAGGTTTTTGATGGGAACACTGATCGTTTCACGGTCGTTAGCCACGACCTTAAGATCCCCCACATTTCAAAGTGCGTTCGCATAAACCCAATCACATGGCAAGGGTACATTTCCCTGCGAGCAGAATTCTATGGCTGTAGAGAAGGTAACGACTAAACAAACAACGTTTGTCATACAATTTGATGAGTTAACAGATGAATTTTAACCAGTTAGGTACAAGACATAACAGCTGACATCGAGTATATCTTTAGCCATTCTCAAGTCTACTAAACAGTTACTATACTTTGTTTGTTAAAACAATCACGTCAAATACAATAGTTGGTGATCTTAATTTTAGTCTCCGGGCCCATTAGTAAGAGCTGACTCTAGTTCCGGCAGCCTTTAATTATTCTTTTCCATTTCCGTCTGTGTATTCAAATCCGTTTGTTTCCGTCACTCCCGTTAGCTGATATAGAGATCGATGAATACACCACTGCGTATCAACCTGACAATCTTAGTATTATCTAGCAGGTAATTTAGTGTTAACAACTGAGTTGAAAACGTAAATTAGCCACCGTAAAGGGTAAAAAAGCTAACGCTCGAAACGTCAGTTCTTTTTACCCTTTACGGTGGCCAATTTACTTTTTCAACTTAGTTGTTAACACTAAATTACCTGCTATACTCTCCCACCGACGCAGCACCACAGTTTCCTTAGAAACTTACCCCTTTATTCAAATATTATGTAGTGTCTCAAATACTGCAATACACCAAACAATACCAAACCGTGCCCTACCTTAAGTTAGCAGTCAATGGGGTTTTTTGAAAGTGAAAGTTTCATTATGAGAAATACAAAGCAAAGCAGAAGTTTTTTCCGCTTCTTTTTGATTCATTTTATTTACGTCACTTTGAAATTATGGTGTCAAGCTCTTTGGTACAAAGTAAATGCTTTGACAAGGGTTTGAACACTACCTTACCCTCTTTGGCATAGTGCAATCGCTGATCAATAAAGTCACTGTATCCTGTATACTTTTATAATGTAAGCCAAATTTGCTTTTCTCGGTCAGGTTTTAAAGATCCTGAGATTGTCTGCGTGTCAGCGCTTGGATTAGAAAACGGTCAGATTCCAAACGCTGCTATTGTGGCCTCCTCCCAATACAATGCATACTATGGACCGGAAAGAGCAAGGCTGCGTAAGGTTACAGCAGGAAGCTTTATCGGGGGATGGTCTCCAAAGGCATCCAACACAGGGGAATGGGTACAATTTGACCTTGGTGAGAATACAAAAGTGACCAGGATTGCTATCCAGGGTCGCGACAACGCGGATTGGTGGACAACTAGTTTTACCATGTCCTCTAAGCTTGATGGAGGAAGCTTTGAGTCGTACAACAATGGCCAGGTACTATTATAGTGAATCCCATCTTCCTAACGCTATCCCCGCACGTAAATTTTTCGACGTAGCAACTATTAGAAGTAAATAAGAAATATGACTTGTGGAAGAAGTTCTGAGCCAGCTAAATTCATCAAAAAAAGTTAAGGGTAATTTTTTTTTTAAGTTGGCCTATAGATATTTACGAGTCAAATGCGAAACGGCAGCGAAACCGTGAAAATATTGCCACACTGGGTGAAAAAAAAATGGGTTACCCTTCAAAAAGTATGTTACGTTGGCGAGGAACGATTTTAATCTTTAAAACACGTTTTGAAGCCAGTATGCGAGCATGCTCCTGTATTTAGAGCCACCATTGTTAGCCATATGATTTGATCTGGTCTCACTCTATACGACTGATGTAATTCAATACATTCAAGGTATTTCTTGGAAGTCGAGACAGAAATACGCCAGCAGGCAGCATGATTAATCCACCAATAATTGCACGCTTCATCAAGATTCACCCCAAAACTTGGCAGGGATTCATTTCTTTACGAGTGGAACTATATGGATGCAGAGAAGGTGATTTTGATATCAAATATGGATACGAGTATGTGTGCTAAAAATGATAAAGTAAATGGATAAATGAACCAGAAAATATCTTTTTTGGTGACTGGTTTACTGGCGGGTTCATTAAGTGACTGACTGACTGACGAAGTGACTGACTGACAAAGTGACTAATCATGCGACTGACAGACTGTGTTACTGTAAAAATAAATGAATAATGGGTGGAAATATGAATGAATGAATGAACGGATCAATACATATTTGGCAACGAGAAGGTGGATAAATGGAAGGGTTTTATTTATATGATCTCATCTTTCTATCAAAAATAGCGACAATATTTAAAGTATCTATCTCTGGTTACGATTACAGAAGCTGACCTTTAACTGTAAAAAGCATAGCTCCGGAAATTTTTATAGTGATAATGAAATATTCTCTTAGGTGACTTTTGATTATTGCTCTACATCTTCGGTTCTTAGAGTTTACTTTTCCTTCCTTCTTGATTAAAGGTTTCACTCCACCAAAACCACCAACCTGCGTAACACCTCTTGGTATGCAAAATAACCAGATACCAGATTCTGCTTTGAGGGCGTCCACGTCTTACAATGTAAACTCTATGGGTCCAAGGAATGGAAGATTGCATTTCCAAGCGAAGTCAGGACAGTACGGAGCATGGGCCACTTCAACAAATAACGAATTCCAGTACTTTGAGGTCAGTTTTGGCGATTGGACCCAAGTAACTCAAGTAGCCACTCAAGGCAGACAAGATGGAGCCTGGTGGGTTAAAAGCTACATCCTTGCCAGCAGTGACGATGGTGTGTTCTTTAGGGATTATCAAGAAAACAATGAAGTGAAGGTACCCTATTTACATCGAAAGAAAAGAATTTTTTTAATACGCGGGGCGCACGTGAAGCATGAGGTAAATTCCATCCCACCTCCGTAAGGTATCAATTTTACTTGCGTCGATATTTGGACAAGACAGAAGCATCCCTCCCACACATAGTTTAGTACTGAATCAATCTGGTAAACAGAAACGCTAAATATCGTAAGGTTCACCTCCATGCGAAGCTATTTATGCTGAACATTTTTCTCTTGGTTAAGTAACATTACAAAGTATTGAACCTTACATTTTTGGTCATTTTGTTTAAGGTTTTTACTGGAAACAGTGATAAGTACTCGGTGGTAAAGCATACTTTAAAGAATCCAATCATCACTCGTTACCTTCGAATCAAACCAAAGACATGGCAAGGCTATATATCGCTTAGAGCAGAGTTTTATGGCTGCAGGGAAGGTAAAATACTAATAAAAATTAATGTTCCTCACAAGGAGTTTAAAGAACGTATGGGCTTCTTTTAGATCAGTGATGGACTTCTAGTGACATTTGCTCAAGGTCACCTAAACCGTTTCGGGTAATGGGAGCTATGTTTCCGACAGACAATTATTATAATTACTACAATTCCCGTTTGCCTCCTATATTAGTTTGTGAGGCCTTATTTAACTCACCAAATAACATTGATGGAGGTTTTTCAATCAAAAAAAAAAAAAAAAACAGGAAAACAAAGAGAGACTCTGAACATGCACTCTTTTGAAGATTTCTACAGCTGAGTAAAAAATAAAATAAGAAATATAGAAATAATTTCAATTCTAACTTTTTTTCAAAAGGTTTTACGCCTCCAAAACCTAAATGCAAAGATCCCCTGGGTATCGAAAGTGGAAAAATTCCAAGCAGCGCCATAGTGGCCTCTTCAATGTACAACCAGTATTTTGGACCGGAACGTGGCAGGCTTCGCGCCGTAAAAGAGGGAAGCTATTACGGCGGCTGGGCTGCTCAGTATAATAACGTTCACCAGTTTATACAGTACGACTTTGGTAAGTTTGTCAAGGTTACTGGTGTGGCAACTCAAGGGCGTTCCGACGCTAATTGGATGGTCAGCAGCTACATCTTGGCCTACAGTCTTGATGGCGTCTCTTTCACGACATACGGTGCCGGTGATGGACAAGTATGAGTTTGGAAACTCCTTCTGTCTTTTGAACATTAATACTGATTAATTCTTTAATTTACTTTTCATTCATAAATTCTTTCATTTTTTATGCATGAACTTATTCACAGGCTAAAACTATATTTGCGCTTTTTTTTGGGAGCTTTTTTTCCAGTTCTCTATCGAAAAAACTTTTTCTGACTCAAGAATAGTAACACATTCCTTCATTCATTCATTCATTGCCCGGGCTGGACATATGAGGCGGTTCAGGGCGTGGCTTTATAACACGAACAGCCTTCCAAACGCAACTTCTTTATTGATCGGGCGGAGGACGTCACAAATCGTTAGCACAACAGCCTTTATCTAAACTTACCATATGATGAAAGGAGGGAAACAAAAGACAAATCACAATATCAGAGCAAATTAGCTTCACCGCGTGCGATTGAAAAAAAAATGAAAATGAAAAGAACAAGCTACTGAGGCATCATGGTCTTACGTATCTATAGAAGAGTGTAGAACTCCGTAATGGTCTTAACGACCTGTTGTGGAATAGTCTCAACATTCATTCACTCATTCTATTATTGACTCGTTCATTTATTAATCTAACCACACATTAATCTTTCATCATTAAATTCATTCTTACACTCATGCATGTATACAAACTTATTCTTTCATACTCTTACTCATTCATTCGTTGATTTATTCATCTCTCACTCATTCATACACCTACTGAGGACTTTAACCAAACCTCGAAATCTTCCTATCAGGTATTTACAGGGAACACTCAGGATAAAAATGAACCCGCTGGTAGCGTCATCGATCCACCAATAGTCGCCCGGTTCATTAAGATTCGTGTGGTAACATCTAAAGGACATCCAGCCTTGCGAGCCGAATTTTATGGGTGTACCGAAGGTAATCTCCATAGGAAAATTTTTAGGTACTTCAGTATGGGTTTCAATTCAAAAACGAATTCAGAGTGTCGTATAAAAATTTTTTATCATATATTCTGGAGTTACCTACAAGGTTTCGATGAGAACGGGAACCCAGTCGGTAGATAATGTCAATGGTCTACGGTGGAAAAGAAGGAAAGAGTCAACATGCCAATTAGAAAGTTTTTAACGTAACATACTACGAAAAAAAAGAATCGACGAGTATGTTAATGAAAACTTTGCTGAATTTTACTTAACCCCTCCATAATTTTCTCAGTAAGAATCGTTGTAAAGTCACTTATATTGCAAAACTTCTTCTTGGTACATTCTCTCCGCTGCAGAATGCTTGCGTTTCCTTTCATTTTCTCCCTTGTTATATCTATAGGATTCGAAAAACCGAAGGCCTTGGTGTGCTTGGAAGCTCTTGGAATGCAGAATGAAAGAATTCCAGACTCTGCTTTAAGTGCTTCAACAGGGACTGCCATCAACGGCAGATTACATTTCCTTTACAGGTCAGGCCGACATGGAGCCTGGATAGCACAAAAAAATGATAGGTTCCAGTTTTTACAAGCAAATTTTGGAGACTGGACAAAGATCACCCGAGTTGCCATTCAAGGGAGATCAGACGCGGAGCAGTGGGTGAAGAGGTTTAAACTTTCATATGGCTACGATGCAGTGTTCTTCAAAGCTTATTTAGAAGACGGTGCAGAGGTACCTAGCGTCGCTTTCTATACTTATGAGTAATTTTTTCATGATATACTTTAACAATACTTTCCATGAAAGATAACTATGTAGCAGCACCAAAATCGAGCGCAAAGTTCTTTTCCTTAAGGTGACAATTTGTTGCACTTCTTTCCTTTCGTATTTTTTCTTTGTTTTACGGTATAGTGCCGTAGCATATTTTGTGCGTTCTGTTGCCCTAATTTGGTAAAATGATGTAATAGTGGAATTGTAATAGTCTGTTTGTGAAGTCAAAGCACTTACTCAGGGATCTGGAGTAAAAATGTGCATAGCATGGGTATGGCATCAGATTTGTGGTTAGGATGAGCTAAAGGTGTAGAGGAGGAGAATTAATAAAAATATGAGAATTTTTGTTCAGATGAGTGGCTTAAGGTGATTCCTTAGAACAAAAAAGTTATAGAACAATATATCTTAAACTTTCCATAAATATTCCTTGCCAATGTCTGTTTAAAAAAATCATGACAGTAAAAATGTAGGTCACTGTGCTTGTTAAAGAGCTAAAGACAATCGCACCTCTTTACTGGGTCTATTACTGAAAAACAATACCCTGTTCTCGGAATGCGCTCGCTTTTTCGCCTGATTACGTGGTTTTTAGGCACAGTTCAGTATGCGTAGTTCAATGCTGAGGAATCACCTTAAGCTTTCCTTTCATTTGAAAAGGATATATAATCTTCTTGCGTTCTAGCAATCCTCAGCTTTTGAACAGACATAAATGCCCTTGGATTAAATGTTTCTTATTTTATCCTGTGAAGGGGTAAAACACAAAATTAAGGCCGGGTTTGGTTCAAATCCAGAATACTTTTCTTCTCTTTCGTAAATGCTATCAGTTTTTTTTAGTGCCTTGTACGTGTAATATCCAGATGAAGTATTGAAACGTAGAAGATTTGTTTACTCTGCGGAACGATTTAATAGAAAACGTGGAGGCTCAAGTACGGTAATTGACTTCTTTCTCTTTTAGGTCTTTACTGGTAGTGTTGATCGATATACCCCAGCATATCATGATCTAAAAAATCCCATCATCACTCGATATATACGAATTCATCCAGTGGAATGGTATGGTCACATATCTATGAGAGCAGAGTTTTATGGTTGCAAAGATGGTAAGGGAAAGCAATAAATATTCCCGCGTGATTACCGACGTAATATGAGGCCATTTATGTGGTATAAACTAGCAAGTTTTCTAGTAAGATTATGATGTTCTGTAAATAATTTGTGGGACAAAAATATTTATTTTATACCATACAAATGAATAGTACTTTTTGTGTGCGCTAATTAGCTCGTTCGTAAGTGATTTGCAAATACTATTCACCTGCGAGCAGTAGAACAGGTAAAATCGCGAGTAGCTATTTAAAGTCCCAACCACTTTTTGGTACATTGATAGAATTAATTACATTTAAACAATTATTCACCTCATTGTCGGTGAAAGTGGTGGACATTTACCACACCACTTTGCAGCTTGGTAAATATCCAACAATATTTTCCTCCAGCACCGTAAATAATTGTTAAAAAAGTAGCGAAACATGCTGCTTTTGCTTTGTAAAACGAAGATCGACGGATACGGCTCTTCTGAAGGGGTGATAGTGAAGAGTGTGTAATTCGCTCATAATAAGAATCACCCTTTCCTCCCTTCGTTTCAATTGGTGCTTCGCAGTTTCCTGGCTTTAACTATCTTTGGTCTTAAATTATCAGGATTTGAGCCCCCAAAACTGGAATGCCAAGCAGAACTTGGAATGAGCAACGGGAAAATACCCAACAGCGCTATCACTGCTACTACCAGCCTAAATCAGTATTATGGTCCAGAGCGCGCCAGACTGAATACAGTGAAGTCAGGGAGTTTTGCTGGAGCGTGGATTCCTAATGCGCAGGACCTTGGTCAATGGATACAAGTTAATTTGGGAAAAATTGCAAAAATAACGCGTATAGCCACCAGAGGGAGGCAAGAGGCGGGTCACTGGGTTAAAAGCTTCTCTCTTACCTACAGTGTTGAAGGTGGACCATTCTTGCCTTACAATGACAACCAGGTATAGGGTGGACGTGACGTTTCGTTTTTTATCAAGCCTCCTTGAGTAACAAAACTAAGTTTCATTCCTCTAGCCACTATATATGTTCGTATTAATTCTGCAGATAGGAGACCTGTGCCCCTAAAATGATCTTTTTATATGGTGTGAGTCAACTGACAATTGTGTCCGCGCAGCTCAGCCGTGTTTTGGCTCCGAGGGGAACAATTTGAACCTGTGCGTTCTTGATTCCGATAAGAGCAAGACAAAAATATCAGGAAGCCCTCATCGATATCTTTGTTTATTTACGTGCAGTGTGGTTCTCTCCACATGTCACTTATCTTTAAACGATGCAATCTACGTTAGTCTCATCTCTTGGAAGTGTTCCTTTTTCTGACAAACATGAAACACCCTTGTTACGTTTTAGTCCTTAAGTGACAGAAACAATAAACTCACCATCACCTCTCATGTTTTATAGGTTCTTCCAGGCAATACGGACCAGAATACAATAGTTGGGAACATTCTCAATCCGCCTATAATATCACAATATATTAGAATCCACGCAAAAGAGTGGCAAGGTTACATAGCACTACGTTTCGAGCTTTACGGATGCACAAGCGGTTAGTAAATCGGTTTAATCAATAGCCTACATAGGCCTATTGCCACAAAGCCACTCAAAATCGTGTCAGAATACAATAACTCTCCAACCTTTCTATTTTCCTTCATTTCAATATTATCTGTACAATTTTGTTCGAGAAAAGTTTTTACATGAAAATTCTCCCTGCAGTTGAAAACGAGAATTTTAGGTTGAGAAAAGAACCCTTGCGGGAAAAAAAATGAAAGAGCTTCTCTTTTTCTACATCTTATGGGAAACTTACCGGTGAATTCGGACTTCAGCAGTTGTTAAACCACGAAAAAATCCTATTTTACTAAATTACAAAAAAATTGATCACAATTATGAAGGCAAAAAGAAGCAATTCCAGGGAAGAATAATAAAATGTATGTTTATCACAGCATATTTTGATATTGGGCACAATGCATACAGTAGTTTGCCATGTGAGAGTCAATTAAATAGGTCGCCGGAAAACTTAGCCTTGCAGTCTGATATTCATTCTGAGATAAGAAGTAACAAGCAAGGTAAATCAAAACCCCGTTTCCTGTAGATCTCATGAACTCATCTAATGTAAAACCATAATAATAATTTCTTGTTGAGCCACCGATTTTTTTTTGCTTCCTAGGTTTTCCCATTCCCAGTGTTCCTCCATGCCAGATTCAACTTGGGATGCAAAATGGCAAGATACCAAATTCTGCATTGTCAGCCTCATCGAAATTGAATGCTAATTATGGTCCTGAAAATGCGAGACTTCACTTTCATCCCGTCGGAGGCCGCCAAGGAGCCTGGATTCCAAGCGTTCAGAACCATAACCAGTGGTTCCAGGTTGACTTTGGAGTTGAGACCCAAGTCACACGAATTGCTACCCAAGGTCGCCAGAATGCAAATCAGTATGTCACAAAATACACGTTGAGATACAGTCTCGATAAATCTTACTGGAACCAGTATCAACCATTTGGTTACACCTTGGTGAGTAAAAAGTCCCTCAATTTACCATGGAGTATTTTATCATCATCATCATTGTTATCATTATTTTTATTGTTTTTTTTTTTTTAAAGACATTTTTGGCAAACAGTGACCGGTACACAGTCGTAAGCCACGATTTACCCAAACCTATTCGCACGCGCTATTTGAGGATTGTTCCAGAGGAATGGTACAGCTACATCGCCCTGAGGGCTGAATTCTACGGATGCAAGACAAGTGAGATTAAATATCTTGCGTGTATCAATAGTTTTATGTTGGCTTTTTTCTGATTTTGTTGTTAACAACTGTTAGTTACCTTAAAGTACTTTCATAAGGATCGCTATGGGGTAAAACAGTCAAAAATTTAGCCGTTAGGCGTAAGAGAAGTCAACCGTTATAATTTTCTTTTCTATAACATGTAATTTTGAGTAATTTTGGGTTGAATGTTAACTGTTAAATTGCCAAAATTTTAAATGTTCGCCGTAAAAGCCATTACCACATAAAGACCATTTACCACATAAAGACCCTTTTGTAGACACTGTGTTACGTCATATATGCAGGGAAAAAATATTTTTTATGTATTTTTAGATAATAGATATCACCTGCTAAAAAAAAAAATGGCAAACACTTCATCATCTTTGACTTTCCACCGTAGATGATGGAGGGTTTTCAGAGTGGGGCTCTTGGTCTCAGTGTTCCAAAACGTGTGGAGATGGGCGTCGGAGTCGCCGTCGATCATGCACCAATCCCCCTCCAAGCCCTGGTGGAAAGGACTGCTCTGACCTGGGACCTGAAACACAATATGAAGATTGTAATGATGGAAGCTGCCCAGGTAAACGCAAAAAAATTTTTCAGTCAAAATCCCACTTCTTATCTTGAGAGATTCATTGGAAAAAAGTAACATTTATTAAGGATGAGAACATCAAAGTGAAAAATTGTGCTCGGCTCCAAGCTGTCTATCAAACAATCAAATTTTCTGTCAAAGATTATCGCCCTTAAATGGAGCAGGAATTTCTAGAGGACACTAGCATGATTATGCTGACAATAATTTTTATTTTCGTTTTGAAGTGAATGGCGGATACTCTGCTTGGTCACAATACGGCAAATGTACCAAGACGTGTGGTGGCGGAGTAGAAACACGCAAGCGCACTTGTACCAATCCACCACCTGCGAACGGAGGCAAAGACTGCGATAGTCTGGGACCAGACATTTCAACCAGAGAATGTAACACACGCAACTGTCCAAGTGAGAAACTGTTAACTTACTTTAACGAACTTTAGATAAGGCAAATATGTATTCTTCCCCTTGAATATCAATTAAAATAGCGATTGTTTTGAAGGAGAAGCATACCTGGTTTATTTCATGTCACCTTGTGCATTACTTGGATCCAGTAACGGAACGTGGTAGCTTTGAGTTTATTTCGCTGGTGGTAAAAGGATGATGACTGTGATAACCATGATGATCAATGTTTTGTATTGATTTTGCATTTTTGTGGGAATTTCAGAATATTCATAATTAAATAGACAATTTATTTAAGGCTTTTTTTCAACGTTAATTATACCATAGTGAATATTGGTTAATAATGAATATTGGTGACGGACATGACATGCTAGATTTGGATCGGTTCGAATTCTATTCTTGGCCAAGGTTATGTAGTTATTTTCTTGGCCAAGACACAATTTGCACTCAGTGTCCTCTTCTAGATATTCTGAAGTATTAATAGTGACAAACAAACTGTTAGCAAAAGTTTATGAAATTCCAGGGAGTGGAATAGATAGGTATTTCCTCCAGAGGAAGTAGCCACATCCCTGGTCGCTTTGGAAAGCCCTAAAGGTGCAGGTCACTTGGCTTATGAACCGTTTAGCACTACACAAGGCAACAGTTGACTTCTTCTTTCTTTCCAGTTGATGGTGGTTATAGCAATTGGCTCGAATGGAGTGCTTGTTCTGCTTCATGTGGTGGAGGAAGAAGAGCGCGCAGCAGGAAATGTGACAACCCTGTTCCACAGCATGATGGAAAGAACTGCGTCGGACCCTCATTGGAAACAGAGCAGTGCAATAACGAAGAATGCCCGAGTGAGCGCGCTACATGTTCATTTATTTTGAATTTTAAAGGCAATTGAAAAAAATCAAACCCCATGGAAATTGCAGTTCGAATTGAAAATTCTAGTGTTTCTAAAGCTATAATAGCGAAACATTCTATACTCTCCCAAAGAAGGTTTAACGGTGCACGGTTCGTCAAACTATATGTAGGTAGGATTATTTGTGTAAAGTGAATTTTCAATCTATTAGCCTAGGGATTTATCATCACATTTATTGAAAACCTCCAAAACTGTATTAGTTCATTGATTGATTCCGTTAGGAATCAAATCCAAAGGTCAGGGTCGTACCTTTCACATCTATATCACCTGGGGGCCAGTGATACATTTGTTTTTTACCCGCTGTGTATCAAGAAGTAAAGAAATAACTTTCAATTGTTGATGTCATGATAAAGAAACTCATAAAACCTCATTTATTTGTAGGGAATGGTGGGTACTCTGCTTGGGGGCCATATGGCAAATGCACTAAAACGTGTGGAGGTGGAAAGCAATATCGAGAGCGAACGTGCACAAATCCACCTCCAAGTGCCGGAGGAAAGGATTGCTCGGGACTTGGACCGAGTAAATCAAGCAGAGAATGCAGCAATCAAAATTGCCCCAGTGAGTATGTGTTTATTTAAAGACTGAAGTGTACCATACAGAAAGC
Source organism: Pocillopora damicornis (assembly GCF_964200805.1). Lineage (NCBI taxonomy): Eukaryota > Metazoa > Cnidaria > Anthozoa > Scleractinia > Pocilloporidae > Pocillopora > Pocillopora damicornis. The sequence continues at coordinate 14,230,744 of NC_142679.1, read as the reverse complement.
TTTATTTTCCCAGTGCACAGAGGAAAATAAAAAAGGCATCAGGTGCCAACTACAACGCTTAGGTCTGAATCAAAAGAAAGAAAGTACCATTTCGACCTGCGGAAAGAAACGCAATGGAAGATATGATCCTCGCAAGTGATCTGCATTCAAAAGATTTAGGAAAAGGAAGCCTGAAAAATTTGAGCTTTAACGGGATTCGAATTCGTACCAACCTTATTCTATAAGTTGGACTTTTCTATCAACTGAGCAACAAAGCGCAATGTTGGGAGCGAGGCAAATTCTTCTCTAGAAGGTTTATTACTCTCTTTAAGAAAGCTGGTTACATCCAATTAAAAGTAATCTCTAAAGTTGCCAATATCGGTTCGGGATGCACAGTAAAAAGTTTTTTATGTTTTACGTGTAACTGTTTGGACGACATTGAATAACATAACAATCCCCAACTTCAACTCTAGTTCCTTAATTGTTACCTTTGCATACCGAAACGTAAACGGTCTTTATTATGTACGAATCCATTATTGTCACGTTTACGCAGTTGACGGAGGTTACACTAACTGGAACGGGTGGAGCAAATGTTCTGCTAGCTGTGGAGGAGGAACACGCCAACGTGATCGGCAGTGCACCAATCCCAAACCGCAACATGGTGGAAAAGATTGTTCGGAACTGGGGCCCATCCGTCAGACAGAAGTTTGTAATACAGCTGGATGTCCAGGTTCACATATTCTGTGTATAATTTGGATCGATGTCAGTATCTCAGCAACCGCGCAGCTACCCCTTACCCAGCGTACTTTCACATTAGGGGAGGGGTTGGTGCGCAGCTGCTCACACTGACATTAACCAGATCATTTCATGTTGAGATTTTTTAACATCTCTCGCCATTAATTAATTTGGCTTAAACTTCTTGCCGTTGAGCCCCACTAACTTCTCTTCATTTACGACATTTTCTTCTGCTTCTGACCTTCTTTACTAATTTTTATCCGTATGCTTAGTTCATAAGATCAATAGTCAGATAAACCACTGCCAGTAATTTTGAGGTGAAAGAATCCTAGTTTTTACGACCAAATTTTTGATCTGAGTCAAATCAATATTTTTAGTTGATGGAGGTTATGGACCTTGGGGTTCCTGGGGCGACTGCTCTATTACTTGTGGCAAGCAAAAGGGCAAACATACACGTGATCGCTTGTGTAATAACCCAGAACCAAAGGATGGTGGGAAGGACTGTTCAGGTCTTGGAAAGGATAGCGAGACAAAGTCGTGCACACCACCAATAAAGAAATGTCCCGGTAAGTTTACCGATAATAATAACCACGAAAAAATCAAGTTCAGTTGAGCTTGCTCACCGATTTCAATTTCTGTATTACTATCGTTTTCCCATAATCCCTGGAGGATGTTTTATTTATCAATACCGTGATCCAACCTCTGCTCGTGTGGAAACACTGAGTGGTTTCCACTCCTCTACCTCGAGATTTTTAAGCCACTCACTAGGCGCACAAGATTATTCCCAGACGACTAGATGCAAGAATTTAGAAATTACTCAAGTCGGATTATCTTTGAAGAGGTCTCATAAAACATGTTGAGACCCTCAGCTTGATCGTCTCCTGTTATGCATAGTTTATGATTCTTCTTTTGATTACGAACATGTCATTAAGCGCATCATTTTTACTCCCAGTGGACGGCGGATGGGGAGACTGGAGCGATTGGAGTAAGTGTTCAGTTACATGTGGAGGAGGAGAACTGATCAGAGAAAGAAAGTGTAACAATCCTAAGCCTGCAGCTGATGGTAAGGATTGTGAAGGAGACGAGGCAGAGACGAAAGAGTGTAACCCTCAAGTGTGTGGACGTAAGTAATGGACGTTTGCATTCTCCTTTCTTTACATGCCGTAAAATGTGTACTACAGATGGAAACTATGTTTGTCACGCTGGACTCCCGATCGTGGACTCCGAGGTCAAGCCTTCGATTGGCCACCGTATTTAGTAATAAAGCATTAATCGCTTCCTATGTGAATCACGACGTTTAAACTGCATACAGTTATTCTTATGCATCATTAACAATGTTGAACAACTGCAACTTTCTTTTACGAGATTTATGATTTTTTTTAAAAGCTGTATAATTTGATCCAAGGTAAATTTTCCAAGCCTCTAAACGATTACACTGATGGGAAGTAGTTGGACAAATGACCGGAGAGGGTGTGGGAAGGGTCTCCTGCAATGCGCAAGTTTCCCGCTCACTGGAGGAATACTCACAATATTTTTTCTTCGTTTTCTCAAAAGCTGAATGGAAGCCAGTGGGTTGCTTCAAGAATAGCGATCGCGCTCTCGACGTGGTTCTTGAGAGAGTGGGAAGCAAGAAATCAATAAGCGCCCGCTATGCCGCGTGCACGTCAGCGGCTAACAGTGCAGATGTGGCCTTGTTTGGTATGGACGACAGGAGATGCTGGACCGGTGAAAATGCAGAAAGCACATTCAGCAAATATGGAACCTCAGGGCAGTGCAAGACAAAGAATGGATTAGGTAGTGGTCTGTCAGAGTCGGAAACAATGTTTGTCTACGAGAAAGACGCAGATGGTAAGAAAACTTTTTTTTGTACCCCATTCTGTTTTCTGGTGAAAAGGAAACTGGGTAATGATGTACTGATGAGAGCAATAAAACAATAAAAATGATCATAATTATAGGAAAAATGCTTCATTGTGTTTAAAACAGATAATGACCGAAGTCTTATTTCTAATCTATTGCTTATACGTATTGGGAAATCTGTATGATTGATTAAGTATTTTATCTATTTACTGGAGCCTTTATATCGTTTGTTCACGTTGTTCATGTAATTGCAGTAAGTAAAACGTGATCTCCATAAGTGCATGTTCATCATTTTCGTAACGAGTATGATGATAAAATCAAAACGAGGAATAATTATCGATACCATAATCATCAATAATTATCGATGCAAAATTAAATAGTGCTAACAGTAATAATGATAACAACAATGAAATCTAAATTAGAGAATGAGATACAAAATACAAAATAGGCGTGACTTAACAATTTATCAGTTGTAAACTTAAAGCTAAAAGCCAGTCGTGTAACCACTAGAATTGCCGAAAAAAAAAAAAAAAAGGGTGAGAGAACGCAATTATTGTTTGAACTCTGGGAAATATGAAGTCATAACTGATAATTCCCCCGCTGTAAAGCACCCACATAGAAAATAAGAGAGCCTTGAGGTGGGACGAACGTTCTGACCACGGAATTACATGAAAAGCGAGAATGATAACCACCAGTGTAACTGTTAGACATAGACCGTTAGAAATTTGGAAAGAGACTGAATATAACGCATATTTTTCTTGAAATCATGGAGGTACACAAAGGGCGTTTAGAGAGATCTGATTCCTAATTCTTCTTACTATTTTTCACAAAGGGGACTGGGCACAAAAAGGATGCTACGTCAACAAGGCATCGAAATTGGCTTTACCAGACTCTTTGGACGACGGTGTCGATAAAATACAAGGTAATGACAATGTCTTCTTGTACTGCAAGGAGAAGGCTGAGTCTTTAGGCCACGAGCTATTCGGAGTTGACGACAAGATCTGCTGGGCGGATAACGATGGGGAGAACAAGTACGATAGGTACGGGAAATCCTCAACATGTTCTGTCAGCAAAAGTGGCAACGGGTCCGGCAAGGAAATTAATGGTGACATGTTTGTCTATAAGTATGAATAGTGATTCAGGTAAGTTCGGAGTTTGTTTTCAAATTGCTAAAACTTTCCCACCTCAGCTATGCAGCTGGCGGATTTAACTTGTGTGGTTTATTACCTGCGTATGATCACCCCATGATAGTCAAGTTGAGCTTGTAAACTTTTTTCGGGGAACACGAACGATATTCTGCTGAGTTCACCTCTTGGGTATCGAGTAGAAAACCTTGACATTTCGGACCCTTAGCCGAATTCAAGTCTCGCAATCCATTTTCATTTGAAGCTAAAACCAAAATAAAAGAAAACGACACCTTAGAAGTTAGAGAAATTGAGTTAGTGGGTAATACAAGCCATCAGCCAGTTAACCAAATCAAGAGCAAAATTATAATAAAGGGGGTAAGTTTCTAAAGAGACTGTGGTGCCGCGTCGGTGAGGGAGCGTTAGCCCTTCGTCATCAATTTCTGACGAAGGGCTAACGCTCGCAACGTCAGCTTAAAAACTCCTTACGGTAGACAATTTACGTCGTCAACTCAGTTTATAAACGAAATTACCCTGCATGACCAAAAGTAGCTATTCACGTTTGTTCAAGACTTCAAGTACAATGTAGGCAGTTTACAACTTTTCAAAATGCGAAACTCAAGTCGCATATATATTATCTTTCACAGATCAAAGGCCAGAGTTATGCAACTCAAAAGTGGATTAACCACAGAACTGGAATGTACGCGGAAACAAAAGGGAAATATCATAACACAAAACAGTAGTCTAGCTACTCTCTGGTTTATAAATTGTAAGGATATTGGGGAAAAAGTTTAGCGCGCTTAATGGGTTAATAAAAAAGCAATGAAAAAATATTGATTGCATTATTTTTCTTTCCATGCCATTATCATACCGTTTATCATCCGGAACTCAATTTGTCACAGCAAAAAAAATATCCACAAACTAGAGTGGAACGAACAAAACTTCTCATGAGAGTGCCCATCATTCGTCATCATTCAACTTTTTAAACAGGCAACGAAATTAACATGTTACTGATGACTTCTCCCCCCTCCACCTCCCTTCCTCTACCCCCCCCCCCTCCCTCCTCTACACAAGAGTTAGCCTTCGATAAGGCGGTCGGCATGTTCTAAAGTTTACGTTATAAATGCCGTACATAAACAGTCAAGTTTTCAAGCCCATCCCAGGTTAAGATACCTGAAAAGATCCTCTAGAACCCCTAAATAAAACCCAAAGGCAAAATCTCTTTTGTCGTTAATTCACAAACTGTGCTACTCAATTGTAGTTTTACTCTATTCCCTCTGTTTTACAGAACTTTTACGAGATATTATCTTTAAATACGCATCATAAATTCGGATTCTTTCTTCTTTTCCTTTGAATTCTAAGAAATAATTACTAACAAATATTTAACGAAGTGGAGGTACAAATGCCCAGTGGTGGATAATTAACGACCGGCCACGAGGCGGCGTGCTCTCTATCCACCGCTAATCACCGACACTGAGGTGAACGGCTATTTTGATAGATAGTAAATCAGTGAGGTAAGAAAGCAAAAAATATTATTTCGACTCATTTATTCCTGCAACGATTACAATATTCTCATGCGCAAATACCGCGCGCTTTGCTCGGAGGTGAATAGTGAAGGATAATCGGTGATTGGGTAGCCAATCAAAGCGCGCCTTCAACGTTATTTACTGTTTTAATGGATACTAAAATTAAATATTGAACTTCGTAATTATACTCTGTATCCGGTACAATAACCAAGTAATTTCTGTGGAGTTTTAATTCGATCAAGGCCACTTTTTTTCTTTGAATATTTAAATTTAGGCATCTGAAGAAAGCAATCACAGATTTTTAGACTAATCTCGCTTTTCCCGCATATGACCAGAGTACTTGGTAAACATTTTGAAAGGCTTTTCCTCGAATATTTCTATATCCAATTTGCCCAAATCACCAATTTCCTTACTTACTCACCCATGTCAAATACAGAGCAAATTTCAATAGGGTCTATGACCCATTTAATTTGTTTTCTATGGGGGGTCTTTAAGGGGGCACATACTGGCCCTTCCTTTTTCTAGCAAAAAAAAAAACCTGAAAAAAATTATCACACAAAAGTGACCCCTTCCTGTAGCGTTGAAATTTGTCCAACCTTATCCATCCAGAGAGTAAAGAAGTTTGCTTATCACCTCTAATTACCATGGTGTTCCACGTGTTATAGGGATGTTTCGAGCGGGACCCCACGGAGAAAAACCGCAATAAAAAAAAATTAAATTACCAGATCAAATAAGATTTATTTTGAAACATATCTATAAAGGAGAACTCACGTGCAGAGCTTTGAAGAAGCTTGCTATATTACTAACTCTGGGCATAAGGATACCTGATTGGTACTTTTTTTTAACGCCAATACTCAAGAGAATGTTGACAGATACTTTCTTTTGGGGTTTTAAAATTAGCGTGGTTTGCTAATGAGTCAAAGTTAAAGCAAATTGTGCAGTGTAGTCGGCGGTTTATCACAAAGGAAAGTGCAATTACAGACCCTCCTAATGAAATTTAAGTTTGACACTGTGGCAAATATTTCCATTTGTTTTTTAATCCTACAATATAACTTACAAATAAACAGCGCGTGAAAAGGCTGACGATTCATTATCATTTTAACTGTGAGTATTGTGTGTTCTTAAATCAAACAAAGGATATTTAACGACATAGCAAATCACCAAGCAAGTTTTTTTTTTATTAAATTTCTGAATATATTTTTCATCGGAAAAAAACGTTTTTTCGTGACAAGAAACAACATACCACTCAACATTTTTTCTCTTCATTTTTACAAGAAAAGTCCTGGACCTCTTTTTAAAGTGATAAATGAAACGATTTTTGCCGCAGCATTCTCGTGGTTTATATAACAAATTAAAACATTTTTAATTGCTATTTAATTAGTAATGCAGGGTTTAAAAAATTTATGTTATAACATGAACTACAGCCTCACACCTCACATTATCATCGGGTCTTTCTTCAGAGTTGTCACAATGGCCTTGAGCGCCAACCTCATCGCTCTTTTAGAGGCTATTCTTCTATTTGGTAAGTACCAGATTGAGTCAATCCAACAACAACGAAAGTGTATTAGGGTTTTTTTTCTCTCTTCACCAGCAAAGGAGAGGCCAAAGGGTTGTCAAAAAACAATCATACCATTTTGACGGTCAAAGGGGTCAGAATCTGATTGCTGAGTGCCGGTCATATAAGCCTATGTGCTAAGTGCTGTTTAGCCCATAACAAAATCATCAAATGTCCGTTCGATATTAACTTGAGGTGTATCAAACGACTTACGCCTTCGTGGTCGTCACCATAAAAATGCCTCGTTCGTATTCGTTTCTCGTTAAATTCTGGTCCTCCTCTCTCTCGAGCTGTCTAAAGTCAGTGTGATGCATGAGTGTTCTTGGTTTTCACGGAAAATATCATCTTTCGGGAGTGTCTGACTCATTTTCTTAACTTTAAATTATGTTATCGGCTGGTTCCGTTACTCAGACGAATCATCTTCATTAGTTACGGTTTCATTTTGATTCTATCAGTTTTGTCACACTTACACTCCCACTAATAAAAAATGAACTAAGCAAGATATATGTGACCCATTGAAACCAATAGGGATTATTTATTAAGTCAACTCGGAACAGACCGGCCTTGCTTAGTCCAGCGCTGACTTTGGAAACCCTATTTTAGTCACGGTACTTTGAGTTGTCTGAATTATCCTCTTTTCAAAAATGTCACAGTAACATTACTTTATTGTGGGAATAAACAGAACAATGACAAGTTAAAAATGGGAAATGGGAGGGTTTGATTTTACTCAAAGGTGTAAAAATCATGTTGAAATTCATCAGGTAAATGCCTTAACGTATCATCACCTGTTGCCGCAGGTCATTGTTGAATAAAGCGCTGGAGGGTTCTCGTAATAAGAAGCTATTTTAGAGGATGTTAAAACTAGCAAGATGCAGGTAGCTTGAGCGTTGCTAGGAACCAAGTGATCTGCTAAAAGAATGTTTTAAGAGAAACTTCTGGCGGGAGGTACATGGAGCCGGCTTTGCAAATTACTCATGATCTGTAAAACAGCACTCAAAATTCACATTGATTAGCCAGAAAATATCGCAGCTAACGGTCTCAATTGATTTCGCTTTTAGAAATAATTGGTTTAGAAAGTGGTGCAAGTTTTCTTGAACAATCAAATCACGAAGTAAGACAAAACCAACACACTGATCTTACTTCAAGGTGGAAACTAAATCAAAATATTTCCTTTCAGCAGTAAATTTTTCTGAGTTAAGTGCTAAATAAAACTCCCATCAATTGGTTCCAATAAAAGAGAATATTAATCTGACCACTTGTATTCACACTACATGCCTATATAACTCGTAAATAGGAATGGAATTTGTTCTTTTTTCTGCTCTTTGTAGCGATCACGATCAGTTAGAGAAATTTAAAAATTACTTAAATCAAGCCCTAAAATAGTTCAGAGATAAATTACAATGGTAAACCGTCGTATCACATAATGAGTTAACATTCTTCTTTTATTATATTTATCACAGGATATACGCATGGAGGTATGTCATACAATATTTAACAACCGTTTAAAGTCAAAGAAAATACCAGGATAATTTTTATTGCTAGAGTGTGGACTGCTTTTTGAAAAAAACGGAGGGTACTTGAGAACACTTAGACGCAAAATAATGGAAGAGGACTCGATCCTTTTATTCAACTAAGAGAAAAACAATGGAACAAACATTTATCAGAATATACTCATTGCGATCATGCCTTGTAAATTTGAGGTAGTTTGACAAATTAAGACGCCAATCATTTGTCAGCAATCCTATCAAAACTTTTTTTCAAATTGCAGAATGTGAATCACCACTTGGTCTTCAAAGTGGGGATATACCCGACTCAGACATTACCGCCTCCTCAGAGGTAAAGAACTTAACCAAACTTGAGGCATTCAATTTTTCGGAGAGGGTATTTTTCCTTCAGCTTAGAGACACACGGAAAAAGATATTTACTGGTCCAACCACAGGCGTTTAGCCACGAGAAGTTTCATTACTTGACTCCTACACATTATTTCCAAACAAGGTCTGTGCTTCCACTCCTCATTTTTTAATTCAAAATGTTTCCAAATTTTCACGGCAAAATGCTTAAAACATTTTTTCCTTTTTTATGAAAAAAAATAATTATTCAGAACTAACCAATTGACATATTTTATCAGTTTGCAACACTGTTAATAATTAAATGATTTACAACGAAAAATCAGGCTTGTCATGTATCTAAACGCTGTTTGACTATATAACTAACAATAATTTAAATGTCATACTTGTCTGCAGTGGGCTGCAAACCATGGGCCCAGCAATGCAAGGCTCAATCGTCCAGCTGGTGGAGGTAAGACTGGAGCCTGGTCTGCCAGAAAAAACGAAAAGGGACAGTGGATCCAGGTGGACTTTCGTCAACTAACTCGTGTGACTAAGGTGGCAATCCAAGGAAGACAAGACCGACTCCAGTGGGTTACTGCATTTAAAATATCTTACAGTCTGGATGGAAAAGACTTTCAATTTCTAGAAAAGGTATTTGAATGAGATAAGAAAAGAAATGATAAGGACTTGCTCTGTGGATAAGGCAGAGTGTGACTGCTAAATAGATGGCTTTAACGAATCAATTACTTGCCTTAACGCTTTTTAGAAATTAACGAAATAATACGAGCGCCTTTATTGGTCCAAAGCCTATCGTTTATTACATAGGTAACCCCTTGATAATTCACTAAAGCAATAGATTACACTTTTTATCGTTTACCGAAAGAAATTATTGTCTATTGCTTAAATAAGCGTATACCTGATTGACCATGGTATATAACTGTGCAGATAAAAAAGGATAAAACGTATTTGTTCAAATTAATTTTGCTTGAGCAATTAGTACAACTACGCAGCTATCATAAACGATGCTGTCGATATGGCGCACAAACGCACCTGCCAATAACGATACAGTCATCGTCGAAAGAAATTGATTACTGTACATACACACGTCTATTCTTCCGTTTGAAGTGCACTAAATACTACAACTATTCAAATAGTTATGACCTAACTTTCACTTGTATGAATCATTTATACTTAGACAATAAGACAAAAAGTAATACAATCAAATATTCAGTTGATAAAAAACTACTTGACTGCCCATTATCCAGGCTAAGAAAATCGCTCATGATCATACTTCAATATATTTTGGTCTCCCTTTAGATATATTACGGCAACAACGACCAAAACGGTGTTGTGGTAAACACTTTCATAACACCGATCGAGGCTCGCTTCGTCCGTCTTTACCCATACGCCTGGCATGTACACATCTCCTTGAGAATGGAGCTCTATGGCTGTAGTTTAAAACCAGGTTTACCATCAGGTGATTATCATAATATTTATTCTCGCTCTTAATTTTTTCTGTAATCTTCGTAGCGTCTTCATTGTCTTTGGCTTTAGGGTACAGATACGGACAGGGAGAGTGTGACTTCTTACTTTTTCTCACCGTTATGAAATTTGCTCAGAGGTCAAGGAGGCCTATGATTATCAGCAGGGAGAGTCCCTTTTAACCCTTTAAATCCCAGAAGTGATTCACATGTAATCTCTCCCTATAATATCTATACCACATCCAGTAAACAAGTTATGAGAATACTCAAACTTATCAGGTTACAGTTGTTCTCCTGATCTAACACCAAATTCTCATCACTTATTTACAAGAAATTTTGTAGCAGCTAGAGGGGAGAATCGACAATTAGATCTTGAGATTTAAGGGGTTAACGGAGTTTGGTATTATGTATCACGAAAGCTCACTTGGTGCTCATGTTATGAAATAAGTTGAAAATTATTTACCCGAAGATTATCATAGAGGGTGAGAAGGGGGTACATGGTTTGGATTTTACGGTGCTCTTATATATATCTTGGACCAAAAGTTTTGAAAAAGAGAAAATGATAACTTTTCCTTCAGAGTGCGCAACACCTTTGGGTATGGAAAAAAAGGTCATCCCTGACTATGCCATAACAGCTTCAACTGAGGTAAGAGCTACGGAGAAAAAACTGCTTTTACAGATAGAGGACTCTCCATTTCCTTTGGCAAACGATATTTATATTGCAGTGCTGGGAAGAAATCATAATTTCAAGAATAGGACGTACCTTATGGCTGTGCTTAACGAGTGCTGAAAGGGAGATCATTTAGCTTTTTCTTAGAATCATGCTAGTGGCAATAGATACACATTTGCCTCAACATTTTATGAACGGTTTGTTGAAAGAGCCGTTGTCGTCAACACTATAGCCTGACTGTAGCCTATTTACCACCAATTGCATTTCATGTATGAAATAATTCATTGTGGGATGCAAAAAATATGGCTGCTAATGGAAAGACTGGCGGTACTACTGGTTGGGTAACATTTATCGCGCACTTTCGAGTGCTTAACTTATCTTGGCTATTTTTCTTTAGTTTGGTTCGGCGTATAGAGCCTCAAATGCCAGGCTGCACCTTATCAAAGCGGGTCACGGAACGACTGGTGCATGGTCTGCAAGATCAGATGACAAATCACCATGGGTTCAGGTGGACTTTGGGAAGATCAAGAGAGTGACGAAAATTGCCAGTCAAGGCCGCTCAGACTACGCCCAGTGGGTGACCAAATACAGGGTCTCGTACAGTACATTTGGAAAAACGTTTACGCTTCAAGATCGCGTAAGCTACGCTTAGATAACATACATATATTTTGCATTTTGATAGGGTTTTAAAAATACATGCTACTTTAGTTCCTTGTGCTGTATTATTCTAGGCTTGATGATCTCTTAGTTTTAATTCTAACCACCCCTTAATGCAGAAGAAAACTCGAATACAACCCATTTTTTTTTGTTTTGTTTTATTTCAAGATATTAAAATGCCGTCAATCTTTTGGACATCGATCAACATTTATAAAAATATCTGCGATGGGAGAGAAAAAAACATATACCATTATTTCCAAAAGACTCCTTTCTTCAAAGTTGTTCAAAATGGGTCCGTTATTTTGAAACACCAATTTATCGTAGATCACAGATTTGCAATTTGTTGGTGTTTTCATTGAAATTCATACCCAAAAAGTATGCCCAACAAACTTAACGCGATCATTTTTTGATAATTTAGAACACCATATGAACATTATAACCTGAAATGACTCTCATCACTAAGTTACAGTAACATCTTCCTGTCGATGGGCGAAGTTTTGCCTTTCCCACATCAGAATTTTTGCAAGTCCGCCGGTACAATTGATTTGGATCCTTATAGGTTTACCAAGCTAACAGTGACCAGAACAGCGTCGTTGTCAATTCTCTCGTGAAACCCATCGAGGCTCGTTTCGTTAGGATAAAACCTGAGGAATGGAGTAACCACTGTTCGATGAGGTTTGAAGTATATGGATGCGACGTCTCTGAAGGTGAAATTTCATTTTTTCAGTCATCATACATTTATGAAATCCCCCTTTGATTTGTTTATCAAACAACTAGTGTTGAAAACATGACGTATTGATCTTCATGTCTGCAGAATGTGTGACGCCACTCGGACTGACCAGTAAGAAATTACCCAACTCGGCAATAACAGCCTCTTCCGAGGTAAGTATAGCCTACACTATTCCACTCCCTTGCAAAAAATCCTCATTATCAACGCGCCAATTTTAAGTTATATTTCTCTCTGATATATCCAAAAGGAATTTGACAGAGAGTTCCTTTTTTCCGTACATCATTAACCTTGGGAGCATAAGTTGAGCATGTCTTTTCTATAATTTTGCTTTATGATTTATGATTTTCAAATGATAACTTCAATAGCAGGAAAATTCTCCGTCGCGTATCTGTTACCCACAACGTGATGGGAACAGATAGGGGCCCAGAAAGAGTTCCTCTGTCTTTTCATACTTTATCACAGTAGCTGTAATTCATTCAGTCTGTAATTCATATTTAGACGTTTACAGCTGTCAGAGTGAGTTTAGATAGAGAAAGAGAGAAAGAGTTGTGATCGACTAGTTGCGACCGGTGTCCCATGCCACGCTACATTGGTAATTTTCTCGTCTTTGTCATGCAGAGATGAGAAATATGTAGGAAGTGTGATGCATATGAGAGGCTCTTACGCTTATTCCCTTTTATGTTGTCAGTGGAATGGAAACCGTGGGGCCAGTACTGGAAGACTCTACTATGTATCAACTGATAGGAGGAATGGGGGCTGGTCTGCCCAAGTTAGCAATAAAAGGCAGTGGTTAGAAGCAGATCTAGGCGAGACGACCACTGTCACTATGGTGGCAACTCAGGGACGGTACGACTATGATCAGTGGGTAAAGAGCTTTAAAGTGGCTTACAGCAAGTATGGAAGTCATTTTGAATTTCAAGACAAGGTAAATACTGACATAATCAAATAGACGACCTCAAGAGTTCTCAATCATTCTGATCTCGGTAAAGGCCTGGAACGGATCTATCTGTTTCTTTAAGTATAATTCTTTCTCAGACCTTTTTGTATGAGGGTATCTGTTACCTAGTTAAATGATATGAGTATGCCATTTTGTAATAGCTAAAATGAAGAAAAAACTTCATGGAACGTCCAAGATGACAAAATTCATGACCTTCTGGGTGCTCTGACACAGACGGATTAACCAAGGAGTTTGGCCCATATTGGGATTTAAATATCTTGTGTTGATTTTATCTCTTTAAAGGACTTTATACGTGTAAAATTTTGTATTACCAAAGGGACGAATGGAACTGCTCTCGGCCCGAGTTCTGTGGCGTCTCATTACTTTTGCCGAGTCTTTTTAGACAAGTGCCCATTTTATAATTCATTGAGGTCAAAGATAGAGCGTTTGCAGTGCTTTAGTTTCACTGAAAAAAAATTTAAACGCTTCAGGAATTACTCTAATAAAAATTGCCTCACGATTCAGGTTTATGATGGCAATGCAGACAGGAACACCGTTATCGTCAATAAGTTGATTCAACCAATCAAAGCACGTTTCGTTCGCCTCTATCCTGAGAGTTGGAGTGGGCATATTTCCATGAGAATGGAGCTGTATGGTTGTGAAATCTCCTCAGGTATGCTGTATGTGTCAGGCTCTATCTTTTCTATGATCATTCAAGTTGAAAAAGCCTTTACGACTCTGAATAGAAACCACTGAGATGGCTTCGTTAGCAACAAACACTGAAAGTTTGGGTCTCAAAAGACGTCAAATTTAGTCAGACTCATGAGAATGCTGTAAACGATTACTAAGCGTTCGCATTTAACCGATTCCACGAATTGAGGTGAAGGAACCATGATATTTATATCTCGGTAGGATGTTCTTCACCACTGGGAATGGAGGACAAAAGCATACTAGACTCAGCTATAACAGCATCATCAGAGGTAGATCAGTCCAAAGCTACAGGCTTAACCTAAGCCTCAGCCTGCCTGTTACGTATCTACGTTTTGCCTCGTTGAAAATAAATGTTTCCCCTCAGCCATGTTTGTTTATCTCGTCTTGTTTCTTCATTGAATGAATAAAATATTAGGAAGATTTCATTAAGTGATGATACACAGGTTATCTAGTGTCCGCCTTATCCCGTTTTTTTTTTTTTTTTTTTTTACTTTTCTACACGCTATCCAGTCCACAGTTAGCTATCGTGGCTTTGTCAAGCTAGAATTTGATTTAAAAAGAAATTGAAGATAAACATGAATTTCTTCATTCCTGTCTAATTCAAATTTATCTTTTCACAAGTGGGACATCAACCATGGAGCGAACAATGCGAGAATCTACCACATGGCTGGAGGTTCAAGAAAAGGGGCGTGGTCAGCGCGGAGAAGCGACAAAGAACCATGGATTCAAATCAATCTTGGTAAAATTGTGGAGGTGACCAAAATAGGGAGCCAAGGTCGTCAAGAAGCCGCTCAGTGGGTCACTAGATACAAGGTGTCTTACAGCACGGACGGTCATCACTTCACATCTCAGAATCAGGTGAAACGTCAATCCCTTCCAAGATCCAATTACCCATAATTTAGGCGACATTATACAAAGAGTTATTATTGAATTAACGCGAGTATCTTGACAAGTTGTAAAGAGCTTTAACGACTACATGAAAGTGTTTCATTAACCTGGCCGACAAATCGGTAGCATTCCCTCTTTAGATTTGCTTAATTCACAACAGTCCTATACCAAACTATCATAACTACCTTGAGTTAAACTACGATTCCAGGAATACTTTGGGAATAAAGACCAGAATACCCTCGTCATCAACGATTTAATCCAGTCAATCAAGGCACAGTATGTCCGAATCCTTCCACAAGAATGGTTTCAGGTTGCTTCGATGAGAGTGGAATTGTATGGCTGTGTTTCAAGTAAGATAGAGAAAATAAACACTTTTAGCGAAGTACAAATCACAGCTTAGTTTGAGGTGACTGCGAACTAACTGTGGTTTTTTTTTTGTTTTTTTTTTGGCGAAGAACCTGTAGATGGCGGATACTCCGCTTGGGGACTGTACGGTGAATGCAGTAAACAATGTGGCGGAGGAGAACAAACTCGAAGGCGCACTTGTACCAACCCACCACCGGCACACGGTGGCAAAAATTGCGCCGGTCTGGGACCAGACTTTTCAACCAGAGAATGCAACACTCAAAACTGTCCAAGTGAGCGCTTTTACTTTCAAGAGCTACGGATAGAGGCTAACTGGCCTCGGTTTTAACTTAACACTGCCAAGAATTTTTAGGACATTTTTTTTTAACTATGACTAGCACTTACAGGTTGACCAAATTTCTTTTCTTCTGAATTAAGGCTTCTTTCGGCATTAGAAATTCATATGTTGCATTCGAATTGTGTGTGGTTCAATAACATTACACTTCCTCTTATTTCATTCCCAGTTGATGGCGGTTTTGGTAATTGGCTCGAATGGAGCGATTGTTCCGCCACCTGTGGTGGAGGCAGCAGAGCGCGCAGCAGGAAATGTGATAACCCTGTTCCACAGTACCAAGGAAAGAATTGCGTCGGACTCTCACTGGAAACAGAGGATTGCAATGAGGAAGAATGCCCCAGTTGGTGTTTCTCACTTATACTTGATATATCATTATTATCATTACTACTTTTATAATATTAGTATTGATAACAACAGGATTTTGAGTGCAAATTTGGTGTTAATAAGCAAGAGTAAATTTTACAAAGAGAGCAAAACTACGCGAGCCCGTTGGGCAACTGCAATTTGTAGTCTTTAAAAAATTTAAAAAGGCTTATTTATACCAAATTTCACGAGAAATCTTGTTGGTTATTATAAATAATTTACATGAAAAAGACACTACAGTAAGTCAAGACGAACGAGATTTTGGCAGCGCGCGCGCTATTTGTAATTTGCACTCGTACTACATGAACAATGCACACATTTCAGCCGATCAGACGCGCGTTATTTTCTCATTTTATTACAATTTATGAAACATTGCCTGATCAGCCATTTAATACGGGTCTTTACGTGTTTGGTTTGCTTTCGTTATAATCAGTAGAGAGAGATCCGTTTCATTACTTTATTTTTTTCTCCGGAATAGCTCTGTGTAAAATATTGAATGTGGAACCTTCTGAGAAGTGGCTTCTGCATGAACGTACTACATGCCAACTTGTAATTTTCAATGACAGGTTAAAGCGCACTATTATAGCTGTAATTTTTTTGTAGCGAATGGCGGTTATTCTGCATGGGGACCATATGGTGAATGTACAAAAACGTGTGGAGGTGGAAAGCAATATCGAGAGCGAACGTGCACCAATCCACCTCCAAGTGCAGGAGGAAAGGATTGTGACGGACTTGGACCGAGTACAACAAGTAGAGAATGTAATAATCAGGACTGCCCTGGTGAGTTTTTGTTAAATTGAAACATAATAACCAACGGTAATATTTAAATGATGAACAGAATTATGAAAGATTAAATTATATTTGATGTTAGCCTTATCGAAAAGGGTTTTAAAAGCTTCTAAAAAATATTTAAAAACGTTTTAAGGACTGAGAAGTGTTTTCATTTGTGTCAGAAGTGTATAGAGGTGAAATACTTCTGTTCCTACTGATTGAATTCTATATTAAAACATTATTCAACAAAATAAATGCTCATACACACCAAAGAATGAAAAATCGTGTAATTTTTAACCTTTTTCAAACTATTTATCATTTATACACCAATCATATGTACATATATAAGCACTGTAAGTCACTTAATCCATATTATTTCGTTGTTTCTTTAAGTCAACGGAGGTTACACGACTTGGAGTAAGTGGAGCGAGTGTTCTGCCAAATGTGGAGGAGGAACACGCAGTCGTAGCCGGGAATGCACAAATCCAACACCACAATACGGTGGGAAAGATTGTTCAGATCTGGGACCGAAGACACAGGAAGAGGATTGTAATAAGGATGGATGTGCAGGTTGACACAGTTTACTTTAATTCAAATGGCTATTTATTATTTTTAATCTTCAACTTAAATTTTCGTTCCATGCAGTCTAATTCACTCCCATGATTGCTACTGAAAGAAAGGATCCGTTTCCTACACGCACTTATACGTTACGTACTTTATATTACTAGCGTGTTGTTAATTAGCTCATGTAAACGCTGTGGACCAAGGAATACTCCTAACCTATATAGACGATAATATTGGATTTCTTAAGGCCCTAACGCCAAGAGAGCCTTTGGCTCACAGGGTAATGAAAACCGTAATCAAATTACAACGTGGTGAAAGAGTTTAGCAATGATCTAAAGAAAAAATTATGATGTTTCTTAATTATTGCATTGAATATTTCCAGTGAATGGAGGGTACGGACCATGGGAGTCTTGGGGCGAATGCTCCATAACTTGTGGAAAAGAGAGGGGCATAAGGACACGCGTCAAGTTGTGCGATAACCCAGCACCAGAAAATGGCGGAAAGGACTGTTCAGGTCTTGGACCAGATAGCGAGACAAAGCCGTGTGTACCACTATTAAAGAAATGTCCAGGTATGCATACATAAAGAATTATCTTCAAAGAGTTTATAAAACGAAGACAGGCCATCTATCTGTCAGAGACAAACGAATGAAGCTGGTAAGAAACTGTGGTACTGCGTCGGTGGGAGAGTACAACAGAGTACTTTTTGAGTAATTTAGTATAATCAACTGAGTTGATAACGTAAATAGGCCAAGTAAGAGATGGAAATGTTTAAACTTATTTTGCAAGTCTACAAGGGGCAGGGGAGAGGGGGAACACTGAGCTAAGGGTCTAAGAGTAGATAAATTTTTATGACAATTATTCGCGTGCGGCCAAAAAATGCTAATTGTAGATTTTTTTCACATATGTTTATGGAATCATCATTATCATTTCCATTATTGTTAACTGCGTTTTGATATTAATTATAATTTCAGCAAATATCACGTCCCTCCTAATTTGGGCAAATTCAAATTATGCTGCCATTACACAGAAATTTTTTTAGAATATTCGATTCAATAAAATAATGCAAAGAGATTCAAAGCTACCGTTTCGAGCGTTAGCCCCGACGAAGGGCAAGCATCTTTTACATTCTAAAATCAACAATTATTCATTTTCCACCAGCTGGAAATCAACAACATAGTACGATGTTAAACTAAAGACCCGACAGAATAAGTCTAAAAGATCCTGAGATCATTAGTAAGGAGCAATCGTGACGGTCCTAACAGCTTATATATGTATGATGTATTCAGTTCTCTAGCCTGGTCCCTTCATGGTATTAACCGTCAATTATTTTCGCTCCATCAGTTCTAATACGTAATATGTTGCGATTCTCATTTTCCTCAGTGGACGGCGGATGGGGAGAATTTGGTGAGTGGAGTAAGTGCCCGGTTACATGTGGAGGAGGAGAACAGATCAGAAAACGATACTGTAACAATCCCAAGCCTGAAGGTGATGGGAAAAAGTGTGAAGGAGACCAACAAGAGACCAGAGAATGCAACACCAATAAGTGTGAACGTAAGTAATGGGAGATTTTTAACCTTGTCCTTTTATTATCAGTGTTGGGGACGCAGTGGCTTTCGCAAATTCACTGTGTACAAAGTACCATCAGCAATCACGACGGCGACGCCATGGAAACTTCGTCTCAAAAATGTCCATGCATTCGGCGGAAGAGTTTTCCACGTGGCATATTGTTTTTTACCGTCCAAAACGGCGCATCGAATCTCCTTTTCGGCGAAAATTGAAATGGAGCCATTAATGTCATGAAAAGACACAAAATTTCCTGTCGAAGTATTCGTTCACAGACAACAAAGCATTTGGTAATTTAAGGTAATTGTTTACGAGAGAACTGTGCGAAAACATACAAAGTTTTAAAACGCACGTGCAAAACTATTTTTCTGCCCGTCAAGACGTACATTTATCCACTTCTCGTTTTCTTCTCACACTAGTTTGCATAATGTTCATTGCCATTCTAGTCAGGAGTATTAAAAGATGATGCAAACTGTCAAGGGAACCTGAAAAACTCCAGCAGGGTATCCGGGTACCCTGCGTCTAACAACTAGCTCCTGAAACACAGGGAGTCGCAATTCTCCCGATCAGATAAGCTGCGCGTTTCGGAAGCCGAGATACACACTGACAATGTGGGTCATGAGGCTTGAGAAAGAAACGAATTCAGCGAACTCATCTCTAGTCACTATAACTCCATCTTCTTTTATGAGTATAACGACGGAAACCGCCAACCCGGCTCAAAGTTAAGCTTGAGTAAGCACAGCGGTCGAAATGACAGAAAATACGCTTTTGAAAATTATGCTGATCTTAAGCACAGCTTTATTTGTAAATCTGCATAAACGCACCAAAATAACTATTAAATGTCAACATCATTTTTTTTTCTAGGAAACCGCTGTGGACTTAGTAGTCATTATTAAGCAGTCCACGCTATATTGTTGTTATATTTAACCCCAACTATTTTTACCTTCATCCTGAGGGTGTAAACCGCTGACTCTTTCTTAAAGAAGTTTGCCAAAGGTAACCTGCATTGGACCACAACTCTTTGCAAGGAAAGTAGTATTAATTTAGGGTCATTTTATGTCACAAGATAATTTTTTTTCATTCCTTCAAAAGCTGAATGGAGGCCGGTTGGCTGCTTCATGAATACCGTTCGCGCCCTCGGACAGATCCTTGAAAGAGTCGGGAGCAAGTCATCAATAAGCGCCCGCTATGCAGCATGCACGTCAGCGGCTGACAATGAAGGTGTGACCTTGTTCGGTATGGACGACAGGAGATGCTGGACTGGTGAAAAGGCAGAAAGCACATTTACCAAATATGGAACCTCAGACCAATGCCTAGACGCAAGGAAGGTACCATTAAGTGGTGGTCTGTCAGAGTCGGGAACAATGTTTGTCTACGAGAAAGACGCCAGCGGTGAGAAATTCTTTTTTCTTTCTCCAATCATATAATAACAATTCATCTTTTCTTTTTTCGGGAGACTAACTTGTAAAAGTGAAAGATTATATCAGGTATAGAACACGTTTTCAAATTAAAAGTACAATGGCTTCCATGAGGAATCATTTCCGTGATTACCAAAAGCAAAGCTGGAAATGAAGTAAATTAAAATCTCTTCTCAGTCCGTCATAACAAGTGCGCTTTGCAATCTTTCTGGCCTCGAGTGTGCGAATCACTATATTTAATACTGAATGGCAAGTGAACTTAGTATTGACCACTTTAAGTATGAAGTAATGGTTGACAATCCATTCTGTTACCATTTTGAATGACTTATTTTTCCTGTATACGGCGTTACAGCAACAAAATCAAGCTTTTGACATTTATTCATGAACTATTTTTTCGAGATATTTTTAATATGTGTTGGTGCGATATTTTCATTGCGCATTTTATACTCATTAAAAATATTTATTTTTTTCCTTCTTGTTCCTGTGATAGATTTATAGTGAGTTATTAATGCGATAACGTCATAGCCTCGAAATCGTAAAACGTTTGAAACGGTTACTTACAAAAGACTTAAGGATAATTAATTTAGTATTATTAACTGAGTTAATAACGTAAATTGACCACCGTAAAGAGTTTCAAAGCTGGTGTCCCGAGCGTTAGCCCTTCGTCAGAGCGAATGGCGAAGGGTTAACGCTCGGGATATCAACTTTGAAACTGTTTATGGTGGCCAATTTACGTTATCAACTCATTGTCAAATAATAATACTAAAGTACCCTCCCACCGACGCAGCATCATGGTTTCTTTAAAAACTTTATTCCTTTATCCTTTATTCATTTAAAAGGATGAGTATATTGTTGATGTACTAAAGTATTTTGTAACGTAGATCGGCTAATTCGTCTCCTTATCTTTCACAAAGGCGAATGGAACAAAAAGGGCTGTTACATCAACAAAGGACCTATACTAGCTTTACCAGACTCATTCGATGACACTGTTGAAAACTATCAAGGAAAAGAAAACATCCTTGAAGCGTGCACAAAGAAGGCTGAGAATTCTGGCTACAAGGTATTTGGTGTTGACGACAAGAATTGCTGGGCAGATAAGAGTGGCAAAAACAAGTACGACGTTTACGGGGAATCCTCAGAATGCCGCAAAGGATCCGGCAGTGAAATTGACGGTGACATGTTTGTTTACCGTTTTGAGTAATAATTGTTAAGGTAGGTTGTACTGTCATATTTAACGATAAATAAATTAGTTCTCGTGAAAGAGATAAGAAAATGGCTGGCAGTTTGGTCTCAGGGTCATGTGGTTCGCGTTTCTGATCTCGACTTCTTGAGAATCATTCTATTCTCAGGGCCGTGGCCAGACTTCGGAACAAGACGAGGCAAGTTTTGAGCGCCGAAGGCGCGAGCCGCTAGGTGGGTCTGGAGGCATGCCTCCCCAGAGAATTTTGAAATCTGGAGGCTCAGAAATGCTCTTTTAAGCATTTTCGGTGGTATTTTTCATCAGAAAAGTCAATCTTGGGCCAAAATCAAGACGAGGCATTTGCGTAACTTTATTAGGGACATTTGCATCTCAGGCAACCCTCCAACTAGGCCTATATATCGTAAAATAGGTTTCGGTTGGTGATCGTGTACATAACACTTTCAAAAGAGAAATTTAATCGTTCGTCTCACGATGTGGTCAATTTAAATGTGGATCGCGACATTTTGACTGCATACTGCTGGTCTACTTCAGGCGATGAGGTCGACTGAGTACGCATTACCTATATGCTGAAGTGCTCAGCTTAGATTGAATAAAATTTTACGGCTGAGATTGGTGCATCTTCGGATCAGGTTTCGTTTGTGGTTGCGGTTGCCGTAGGGGTCTCCTGCTGATGGCCTAAACAGGCCTAGATAGGCCTAAATAATTGAAAAAAATTGTAAATAAAACTAAGGATGACCTGTTTTAGACTAGCATTGCGTAAGAACCTTCCACTATGCAAGTCAGTCTGATATGCTGTCTTTGGGTCACTTTACAGAACTGGGCAACTGAATTCAATTGACAAGTGCTGATGAGAATGCTTTAAATTAATCATCAATTTTCATCTTTTGCAGACAGAGGAAATCAAATTCAGGAACGGACGACACATATAATGGAAGAATGAAACAGTAGTCTAGCGCCTATGTGTGGGTCTTGGCCATGGGAACAGGGTTTAGTGCACTTAATAGGTATATTAAAGAACGTTGCAAAGCAAAACTTTTTGTCTAATTTTTTTTTGGTATGACCTTCAGCAGACAATACCATTATTCCGCTTCGTTTAGTGCCTACACCGCTTAAAATAGATGGTTCTACCAGGATCTACCAGGATCATATCTTACGCAAATCCAGTTTATTTATATGTTGGCTCCTACGAGGTTTTTAACTGGTTCATCATGGCTCTATGTGCGTTAAAAATGCGTTTCTATTGAAGTCTTCCCCTCCCCGTCAAAATCGTCCTCTCGGTACGTTAATAGGAATTCTCTTTGTATTATTTTCAATACGTACACCTTACAACGGAAAACACGTTTAAAACACGTCTTCTCTGCATGAAAACACGTCCCCTCTGCCTAAAATATCCAGCCATAAAATACAATAAAATCTGATAAACCGTAAGTCTCAATTTGCAGCATGAAGATTTTTTTATTCAGCTTTGTCAATTTTGATATAACCTAAAATTTTCTAATCCCTTTACTCTTGATAATCATCATTTTTGTTCTACAAGTAATATCAGTCCATTTGTCGATGTTTAGTACTCTTCATGGTTGTTCAACTCATTTCTGCCACGGATTTCCTGAAAATCAAATTGTACAAAAAAACTTGAACAGATAAACTAATGTAAATAACACTCGGCAATCAGAAAGAGAATTCCGACAGGAAGAGAAATACAATTTTTTCACTTTTTGTTTTTTTCTCGAGCTCGCTAATGAAAGCTTTCTTCATATGACAACGAAATCAATCATCACTTACTAGATTCGGAGTATTCACCGCTGGTGCATGTCTGAAGCTGCTTGTTTGCTCCTTCACAGTCTTTTCCACCATTTGACGGAGGGGGGCTGGTGCATGTACGCACTCGTTCTTGTATTCCATAACCGCATTTTGCCGAGCAAGCGCTCCACTCACTCCATTCAGTAAAACCACCATCAATTACTGTGGTTATAATAGCATAATCAATAAGAGGACTTGAGGGTTGGGGTTCGAAAGCAATCCTTTAGTTCGCTTTAGTTTGGTTCATCTAGCCCCTTTGAACTCTAAGCGGTTTGTTTCTTTTTTCTTTGAGTTCTTCTCGCGGTATCCTCTTTTCTTCGCCTTAGTGCTCGACACGTTGTGCGCTAGCATATGACTTACTGCATTTACCAAACTGTTCCTAAGCGAGAAGAACTCAAAGCAAGAATAAACAAACCGCCTAGAACTCAAAAGAGCTAGTATCCGCCATAAACTGTTCCTTTGTAAAGCAAAATGTCTTTTGAGTTCATGCCAGCCTTAAAATAAGTTTTGATCCGCTGCTTAGGTTAAAGGGTTTTATCTTACTTGAGACACAACCGTAGAGCTCTATTCTCATGGAGATGTGTCCATGCCATCCCTGTGGAAGGATGCGGACGTACTGTGCCTTGATTGATTTTATCAAGTCGTTGATAACGAGGGTATTCTGATCTTTACTCGCAACGTATTCCTAAAATTGCAATTAAACGAAACGAAATTATATTGATACGACCTGTTAATGGTGGGTTGATTGGCTGCTTCCTTGAGCACTATTTTCTTTGGCAAGTAGAGAGTGAAAGCGTCTCTTCTCCTGTCAGTAAGGATCTCTGTTTGTTAAGGGCACTTAACGCGTCTGAAATCTTTTTCCTGAAGATTTGCTACCCTCCCGGTGTGTACTGTCGGATGTGAAGGAGCGCCCTGAGCGTAACTTTTTGGCAAAGAATGCCACTAAAAGTGACCTGATCAGGTTCCCAACAGTGGTAGGCAAAAGCTACTCAAAATAAAATGTTTTCACTTCAGTCATTCTTGTAGATGACTACCTTTTTCACAAATACCTTTACATTTCCGGTAACATAGTTTGGTACTTATTTGATGTCGAGTGTAAGGGAATGATGTTTAATTTCTATGAAAGAACAATTTACCTGATTCTGAATTGCAAAGTGTTGACCGTCCTGGCTGTACGACACCTTGTAGTTTGTGACCCACTGAGCGTGATCTTGACGACCCTGGATCCCTATCTTGGTCACCGTGGTAATTTTTCCAAGATTTACTTGAATCCATTGTCCCTTGTCGTTTGCCTTCGCAGACCAGGCCCCTGTTCTTCCACCTCCGGCCATGTGGTATATTCTGGCATTATTTGGTCCATGGTTTGCATCCCACTGGTTTGTTGAAAAAAAAAGAAAAATTACACCCATTTCCCATTACATTGTTACCATACTAATTTAAATTATTGAGGACTGATGAGAGCATTTATACTTTTCCTTTACGAAGCTCATTCATAAAAAAAGGCCTAATCGTGATCGGTTAGATAAGTTTCCAATTATATCCCTTTAGTTTAACCTGGAGCTCATAACTTTAGGTCAACCTACCACTGACGAAGCAGTTATTGCTGAATCTGGTAAGTAATTATTCTCCAATCCCAAGGGCAACGAACATTCTAATAAGAAAAAAGCATCAAGTTAACTCACAAAATGCGTTTAATTAATTAAATATGATCAGGTATTCAACAACAGCGGCCTCTCTGACCTACGTAGGTGAATTCAGTCGCAAACCTCTTTCGGCATCGACACACAATCTTTCTAAGATTTTTATGCATTTATTGCTATCAAATATATCTTAATAACGTAAATTAATGACGTATTTATCTATCTAAATGGAGACAATGGCAAACGTTTGCTGAGGAACCCTCGTACTCCCTCAGGACGAGTACAAGGGACCCATAAATAGAGGTGTCCCCTCATGGAAGATGACTGCGAAACTTCTCTCCTGCGTGGGACGTCTATCATTCCGGCAACACGTTCCTCTGACAAAGGGGCAACAACATTGATCTCAGTGAAATATAAATTTTCCATACACCGCTACATCGTTTATTTTCATTGTAGGGACAAAGGAATTCAAGGAAATCTTTTTTTTCACTCCTGAAGCCTCCTCTTGAATAGAGAAGTCCCCTGGATACTCTGGTGAGTGCTGATACGATCGCCATTTATGTTCAAAAAGTTTTGAAGGATTTGGCAACAGTTTATTTATTGGAAGAAACCACCCAGATTAAGCGATTTGCAATTACCTGGATGGATCTCACAGCCATAAAATTCCATTCTCATAGACATGTGCCCATGCCAAGACACAGGATATATGCGAACGAAACGCGCCTTGATTGGTCGAATCAATTCATTGACGATTACACTGTTTCTATCGGTATTTGCATCATACACCTGCAAAATACAACATCCTCAAAATGAAATGGCACTTAACGATTACGATGTCTTACCTTTATTTTGGACTTCAATCAAGAACTGTAACCTTGCTAATTATTGAGTAGTGGCTATCGTTAGACGGAGGAAGTAATAAAGATGACAATATATATTTATATAATACTGTATTTATTTATACAATATATATAACTACAAAAACATATCACATAGAGACAAAGATAAATGAAGATAGGAACAAAAGTAATTCTAACTCGAAAGGGCAGGTGCGACCGGGACTGGCGTCCCATGCGAGGCATCGTTAAAATAAAAAACAACGAGTTTTTGTGGTGTCAGCAGCACCTGTAGCTTGTGGCACGAGCAAGTTCCAACTAGTGTCCACGTGCAGGGCTAATCAATGTCAAAGGACGTTCTCAGGCGGTCAAAAAGTGTTTGTTTATCGAAAAGCTGGAAGGAAATTGAAGAGGGAGCAACAAAACAAGAGTAATTTCAAAGTTTTAAAATGCGATTAAAGTAGGAGGCCTGAAAAGCGCTCGTTTAACAGATTAGTGTTTTTGAATTAAAGAAGTTACTTAGTCTAGTAGGGCCGTGAGTAATAAATTTCGTGAAACTATGTACATCAAGGTGAGTATGATTAAATAACCACTTATTAAGGAATACCAAGTCTTTCAGTTCTCTGTCATGGGTAAGAGGGAGTAAGTCCAGGGTAATGAGTCTGAAGGACATCTCGCCAATCCGGTTTTGTAAGGTCCATCTGGTAGCGCCGCTGCACTCGCTCGACTTGTGCCTTCAGGGAAACCTGAGCAGGCGACCAGACTTGAGTAGCGTGGCAGAGTTGTGACTTGACTGGTGATAAGTATAGCGTGCGCCGGGTAGACGTGACAGTTAGATAGAGAAATGTCCGCTTTAGGAGCCTAAGGAGCTTGTTGGCTTCAGCGGTGATGGTGTATATATGAGAGTGCCAATACAATGTACTCGTAATTCTAACTCTTTTTCCGCGGACACTTGCTCAAGTTGTGTATTGTCTACGGTGTACTCGTAAATCAAGGGGGTTTTCTTCCGCGTCACAGTAAGCGTTTTACATTTCGAGGTGATGAAGTTGATGTTATTTACCTTCGACCAGCATTCAATTTTTTTAGAGTGGTTTCCAGAGACAGGCAATCGCCGACAGACAGAGCTGACGTTTTTATACAACTTGGTGTCATCAGCGGATAACACTGCCCTAACCCCGCCTAAAGTTTCACCCGGGAGATCGTTAATAAAGATCGTAAACAATAACGGCCCTTATTAAAAGGATGTTAATGATAATGATTATCGAATTAATTTTCGATTTATTTCATAAGTTACCTTGTTTTGAAATTCAAAATGACTCCCGTACTTGCTGTAAGCCACTTTAAAGCTCTTCACCCACTGATCATAGTCGTATCGTCCCTGAGTCGCCACCATGGCGACAGCTGTCGTTTCACCAAGATCTGCTTCCAACCACTGACCTTTATTGTTCAGTTTAGCAGACCAGGCTCCACTCCTTCCACCACCTGACACACGATAGAGTCTTGCATTGCTGGGTCCATGGTTTCTATCCCACTGACAACATAACGGAATGAGCGTATTACTTCTGCATCACACTACGTAGATCGCTGTCATCTCTGCATGACAACGACGACAAAATTACCCAATCACTCAATTGTAATCGTTTGGTAGAGAAGAAGAACTGTAAGGATATTTCTTACCTCAGAAGACGCAGTTAGTGCCGAGTTAGGTAATTTCTTATTGGTTAGTCCGAGCGGCGACACACATGCTAAAACATATAAGTATCTATGTATCATGCATTGCTCTGTTGTATTATAAACAGAATGTGGCAACGTTACGTTACTCATTAATTAAAAATTAAATGTGTTCTTGCCCATGGTTTTCGTATGCTCACAAGCTCCATGGGAAAACATCCTCAACACTACTCGGCATTTATCTCATAATCACAGGATGAAAAGTCATGATCAACAGCAATAGCCTGGTACGTTTACCATCAGCTAGCCCATCACAGTTGAAATATTAGCTAAAATAATAATAATAATAGTAACAATTGCGCCCAACATTTGCAATGGCCAAAATGCCTGAACGAACAAACAAACGAAGAATAAATTGAATAAAAACATCAAACTCTACCTTCAAAAACATCGCATCCATACAGTTCAAACCGCATTGAAATGTGGCCATGCCATCCCTCAACATTTATCCTGAAAAAACGAGCTTCAGTGGGTTTGACGAGGGTATTGACAACAACACTGTGTTGATCGCTGTTAGCTGAGTAAACCTGGAAACAAGTTTAAAAAAAATTTTTCAGGAAGACAGTTTAAAGCCAAGTGCGCATTTAGCTGAATTACCTATCGTAAACCATGTTCCACAAATAAAGTTGAACTTGCTCGCAAAATATTTCTTCTTAAGAACAAAAAGAGTATCTTTACATATGTATCTTACGGGTTTTAGTAGCCTGCAAAGCAGGTGGTTTGGCGAGCGAGTGCTCAGTATTTTCTTGACAAAAAATAATGGCCGCCATTTGATTGTAATGGCAGCGAAAGGTTGAGGAGAAAAATAAATCTGTACCAAGGGGGTCAGTTGACGGTCAAAATAAGGAGAGGGGTGGGGTGTCTAACCTAACTTCCAAATCAAATATGGCCCGTCGGGTAAACGATCACGAGCTTATAACGTTAGCTCGCCCTAATAAGACGCCTGCACTCGCAGGCTAGCGTGCTAGTTGCTGTTGGTTTTATGAATACACTCCCTTTTTAATTTCATGCAGGTTACCCAGCACATGCGAGATTCGAAGCACAGAATCGCCCATTTATAAGCAATTGTGGGATTTCCGAACTCAAGAGCGATCTAAGAATGAATTAAGATTTATTTTTTAAGAATAATGTTTAACATGTACTCGCCGAAGGCGAAGAAAATATTGTTGAATAATCCCCGAGACAAAATCGAGGGAATTATTCCGCAATATTCACTGAGCCTGAGATAAGTAATTGTTTTAATATAATTTCTTACGTGCTTTCGAATCCTGTTGTAAATTCGCTTTGTTTTTTGTAATCATTCTATCAAAGTTGTTTGATTACTCGTATAGAGATAAGCTCCACTCTCCCCTAGAATTTAACAGGTTTATTTATTTCAATCAGCAAAAACTTGACATCTTTATTTTGAAAACTGTTAAACCAAACTTAGATTTTACTTCTATTCCGTTTGTCACTTCCTCGGTGGCCTGACAAAACGCAAAGCTGCTATCTTGAAATTTCGTGCTCATGCTATAATCACCTTGAGCAAGATAATTATAGCGCGATATGACGAAAACCTCGACCAAGAGCACAAGCAACTCTGTTATCACTGGAACAATTTTGCTCATTACTCTTAGAGTCATTGAAATAATAATGATAATTATATCAATGATACGTTCTGCATTGGCGTTTGACTCTCATCGCTTGCTTTTCGTTCCGTAGCCAAAAATTTTAATTTAGGGATTACTTTACGCTTGGTATCGAACGAAGGGTCAGGGCGAGTACTTACACATTGAAACCAACGATTTTGATAATAAAAGTATTAGAAAGTAACAAGAATTACTACATTTGTGTCCGTAAGGTGGTTCGAATCAAGGAAAACAAGCAATCCTCCTTACGTATTTCCTTTGTTTTATAGTATCTTCCACGAAGCAGCAAGTCTAATTTCCAAGAATTAAAATGGTATTCAATGACCTATTAAAATCAAATTGAAAGCTCTCCATTGTATCGGAATAGGACATGATATTACATGAAGTTTTCTTGATGTAACTCACATGATCGTGGGACTTAAACGTCTTTCCAAATGTGCTATAAGACACTCTGTATCTCGTTACCCACTGTGCGTAGTCTGAACGGCCTTGACTAGCAATTTGCGTCACTCTCTTCATTTTTTCAAAATCCACCTGAATCCACTGTGATTTTGCATTTGTTCTGGCAGACCAGGCACCAGTTCTTCCTCCACCTGCCATAAAGTACAGCCTCGCATTTGAGGCTCCATGATTCGCAGCCCACTTTGTGAAGAGAAAATGAAAGCGTTGTGAAAATGAGGTGGGTCAAAGTTGATAAAATTCATGCAATTAATGTGGGCTATTCAGAAAAGACCTGTTGTGTGTATTGAGTGGATTGAATTGGGAATAAAAGGTGCCTATTAACTGTTCTACTTAATTTTTTTTGTTTTTTTTTCCGATTAAAATTACATGTAAGTGTAAGGGAAACCTAAATCAAAAGCAATGTTGTAAAAGACATTCATAGAGAACAGATATTTGAAAATGAGACCATGAAAACGGAGTCGAAGACGTCGCTATCAATTTCGAATTTTAATCTGATAGTTTCAGTTGCCGGTATTAGTTTTCTTGACCGATCACAGAGCGAGATAAAACACAACAAAAAGTAACCCCAGATCAAAAATTGCTTTATGTCGCGTAGACTGACTATATGAGAGAAAACCGATACATAAAAATACCTCAGACGAGGCTGTAATTGCGTAGTCTGGTAGCATCTTATTTTCCATTCCCATCGGCGAAGTACAATCTGAAAACAAAGATAATACTGAGCACTCGCCCGCCAAAATTGCGCCTTCTCTACAGGATATGCTATGATCAAGCTCGTTTACCAGCTAAAAGTCTGTTAGAAACTCTTCGGATCTGAAATCTTCAAGAAAAATTCCTCAATTTTCAACCACAAGTCTAGACAAGAATAGAACTTCTATAGACTGCTTTAGTGAGGTAAAATTGAGGAATGGTGAATATATTCATAATGGTACCATACTTTTCGCTGATAGACTTCAGAGAATTTCCTCTTCTATTCGATAAAGATGACCTAGAAGCCTTATGACCTAATAATTAGTAAAAGACTGACCTGCTTTCAAACTGCAGCCGTACAGTTCCATCCTCAAAGATATGTGACCATACCACTTCTGGGGATGAAGACGTATGAAGTGCGCCTGTATGGGCTTCTCTAAAGCGTTCACCACAACTGTATTCTGGTTGCTGTTAGCTTGGTACACCTAAACAAGTGAAGGTAACCGAATGCATATATCGTAAAACGATCAATGCCTCCTCTGGAAAACAAAGCCCGCGGCTTCAACTTCGTTAGCACTCACTGACCTTGTTCTGAAATATAAAGTTAGTTCCGTCCACGCTATATGAAACTTTGAATTGGGTCACCCATTGCGCATAATCCTGTCTTCCCTGTGTTAGAACCTTTGTCACTTTGTATCTTTCACGAAGATCCACCTGAATCCATTGTGATTTGTCATTTCTCTTCGCAGACCAGGCACCAGTCCTTCCACCGCTTGCTGGGCGGTGCAATCTTGCATTAGAGGCTCCATGATTTGCTGCCCACTAAGTTATAATAAACCAATGAATTCAAAATACTTTGTTTTACAGATAATTTCTGTAAATGAATGCTGCATCAAGATTTTAAAATGATGTAATCAAATCTAATTTACCATAGCTAAGCAGGTTTCTCGCACAGTTTCTTACCTCAGTAGATGCTGTTATGGCGTAGTCGGGGATGAGCTGGTTTTCCATACCCAGAGGTCTGGAACATTCTGAAAGACAATTTATTTTCATTTGCTCAGTTAATAATTTTATAATTTCGAACGTAGTAATGGTTGTATGTAGAGTGTTGATATCACTTCACAAAAATAGTTTTCTAGTCATAGGACCTCTCAAAATTTTCAAACATTTACATAATTCTCCACAATGTCGCACTCTATGTTCTGATGAGTGTTTTAGCATTTTAGACCACGCACCTACAACTTTCCAACATAAGACCAATGCAAAGAATCTATCCACGTTCAATGGGAGCAACCTACTCGTAGTCATCAAATTTGTCATGTTGATTCAAAACTTTCGTTGTAATTGCATACATTGTTCCGTTACTATTGTTTGTTTTTTCCAATCAGCATTTTGTTATACACTTTAGATTCAACTTTGCACTTAGTAAAATCAGAACCAATTGTCCGCGCATTGGCAACACGCTTCCTCATTCACAACCCCCCATGTAAGCATCCCCAACCACCCCCACCCCTTAAACGTTTCTCTCTCTCTTACTGTGGTTTTAATTCCTAGGTAACTATAAGTTGGTAATGAAGTAAAGATCACCTGATGGTAAACGGCAGCCGTACAGCTCCATCCTCAGGGATATGTGTCCATACCATTCAACTGGATTGATGCGAACTACACGAGCTATAATTGATGTCCCTAAATCGTTTAAAACGATTCCGTTTCGGTTGTTGTTTCCTTGGTATATCTATGAAAATTTACATGCAACAGGTAATTGAATAATCAAGGCATATCATGTCTGCTCTAATCATCGATACATCGATTATATAATTAAATGCATTACGGGGATTTATTTTTAACAGGTTATGACAATAGGCCATTTTACAGTTGTGTACTTAGTTGCCAAGCCTTTGATTTGGAGTGAGGCTGAAGGTGACCTTGTTGTGTTAGAGACCAGAATCTAGTTAGCATGATAACAAATTAATTTGCATTTCAAAAGCAGCAAGGTTTGTATCATAACAAGGTCACCCTCAGCCTCACTCCTGTTCAAAGGCTTGGCAACCAAGCACACAACTGTAAAATGGACTATTGTCACACAGCAATTTGTGTCATAGCTTAATTATTAAGATGCTATATAGGCATTGGTATAAATAGTTATAATTATTATAACGAAGATAACAAATGTAATTACAATAATAACAACAATAATGATAATACCAGTAATATCCTGGGTAATAACGGGAAGAAAAGAGCGACTATAGCGTCTTCATTTTAGAGTAATTAGATTTCTTGATCCTTAATTCAAGCGTTGCCATAATGAAACTGGCAAGCACCACTCTTTTAGTTAGGTGACATATAATTCACCTTGCTGAGGATAACGAAGTGAATACCATCACGACTGTAAGACACTTTGAACTTGGTAACCCACTGATTGTAGTCATATCTACCCTGGATACCAACTCCTGTCACTTTAGTGACTTCAGAAAACGTCACTTGAATCCACTGGTTGGCATCATTTCTCTTGGCTGACCAGGCACCAGTTTTCCCACTGCCACTGGGTCTGTTAAGTCTGGCATTAGTTGGTCCATGGTTGGCGTCCCACTTGGAGCAATAATGTAAACAAATTTTATTACTAAGAGATTGATCGATTTCTGTCAATCAGTCATCCAACCACCAAGTCACTCATTTACTCGATAGATAGATCCATCGATCCATCGACCAACCTATCAGTCGATTGTTTGTTTCGATTATTCATTCATTCCATCGGTTTGAAGGGGTAATTTGTAGGTACATGGTCCGACATTCATTCATAAAACTCATATAGTTAGTCTCACACTTACGTTCCGAGGAAATTGTAGCAAAGGGTACGGCTTTGAAAGCTTTGCATAAGGTCAATAAATTCTGAATTAATGCTGCATTTACATTAACGAAGAAATTCAAACTCTAATCGGTTCGTGATAATGCTTTCATCCATAAAGAATTTTCTGAAAAGTAATTTAATAATGAAAAAATCAATGACATATAACCGTTTTTTACCTCTGATGAGGCTGTGATTGCTGAATTTGGGATCCTGTAGTTTTCCATACCCAGGGGAGATTTGCATTCTACAAAGTCAAAAAAGGAAGAAGTGGACAAGCAGGTAATCTTAACTACACTGATTTATGATAGAGAAAAATTGGGTGGTTATCTTAATGGAAACAATGCAAGAAATGTGTATAGAGTATTGCCGTTTGAATAAACGTTAGCATGCTAAGATTTTCACGAAAAGGTAACCAGCGAAAGCAAGTGGCTAACAGGGGCTCTGATAGCAATTTTCATATCACCTTGTCCTAGTGTGCAACCGTAAAGCTCCATTCTCAACGAAATGTGTCTATGCCAGACGTACGGATGAAGGCGGATGAACCGGGCCACGATTGGTTCTACCAAGGTGTTCACGACAACACTGTTTTGGTCATTGTTTCCATTGTATATCTGTAGAAAAAAATACAAGCAAAGAATATGTTTCTAGAGAGTTTGGCTTAATAGCAAAAAAACTGATGTTTAATCAAGTTCTGCTGTACCCTTTTTAGATTACTCCTTTATGCTTAGTGTATTTACTGATTAAGTGTTTCAAAGGATTTGATTATGATATGATCTGACGATATTACACCCCGATCCAATCATATTCAATTCTACATCCGGCTGATAAATCGAAATTGACAAGATAGGTTGCATGCTAATCGTTAAGATAACTAAGAGGTTTTCCCTCTCTATTCAGTATAGATTTTCATTGCAATAATTTGAACAGTGTCGGGTTGCAACTCTCTGTAACATACAAGGGTTACTAAATTCCTTTTTGTGCGCTCAAGGCCTAAGAAATTTAGTACCTTAAATACTAAATTATTTAGCCCTCTGAAATGATCTATAAACTCAAGAAGTCCACATGCTGGAGGATATCATGAAATTCTCTTGCCTACATGTTTTGGATTAATTATGATTTCAATTCAGAGAGATACCTTTTCTTGATATTTAAAATGTTTTCCATTCAGACTGTAAGATATTTTAAATGCAGTAACCCATTGTGGATGGTCTTGTCTTCCTTGAATTGCCACCTTAGTCACACGAGTCAGTTGACGAAGGTTCACCTGTATCCACTGTTTCATGTCGTTTGCTCTGGCAGACCAGGCTCCAGTCTTACCTCCACCAGCAGGACGATTGATCCTTGCATTGCTGGGCCCGTGGTTTGCATCCCACTAAGGAGAGCAGGAATATGAAAATGGTTAGTATCGATTTCCCTACTAGAAAAGACGAATCATTCATCATTAAGTATTAAGAGACAATCGCAGAAAGCTTCTATATTTAAAAAATATCTACAGCCTCAGTAACTGATATCGATCCATTTTTCTATTCACCACCTGTTGAACTTACTTCGGAAGAAGATGTAATGTCGGAGTTTGGAATATCTCCACTTTGTATTCCCAGAGGGGTGTCACAATCTAAAATGAATTAAATCGGTCGTTTTACCTCCATGTACTAACGCAGGTAACCTAACGTTGTAATGGAATATTTCCTGTGGCCCCTTCCTGTGGGGGTATTTCGTTGCACCAATTGCAAATCAAGGCGTGTACCTCCAGGATCATATCCGTGCGGGAAAAATAACAGTGAGGATAAAAAGTATGTCTCCAACGTATAAGAAGGCAAAATGAAAACTTAGTTAAGTTCGGCTTCGGAATTATTCGGGATGAGGTCCTTCTTGAGTCAATGGTGAGATAGGTTACTCTAGTGAAGATTGCCACTTTCAGCCATAAGTTAATCCAGCCCAGCGAACGTATTCGTTCGACTGCTTGTTATCAACTAAGTTGAATTTGAATTGTTTTGAGTTTCATTAATCATTTGGAAACGAACAAACCGTCGCCCAAACTAAAAGAGAAAGGGGAATAAATCCCCCAAGAAAAGACATATTTATATATTATGAGACCAAAGAAGATATCTTTTTCGTCTTACTGTGTCTAAATAAATCAACCGTCAATAGCCAATTCTACAAACTTTTATTTCCGTTGTGAAACAAGAGTTTTTTGTAACAAACAGGGATTGGTTGTATCTCTCTCGTTTTATCATTCTTTACCCCTGCAAGGTTGCATATTACAGGACTCAAATTCCTCCATAGGTCCCAGGGATGAGCAGTCTGAACCACTATTCTGTGGAACAGGATTATTGCATGATCGTCTCCTTGAACGTGATCCTCTTCCACATGACACCGAGCATTCTCCCCAGTCTTCCCATTCGGAGTAACCACCGTCGATAGCCCCTAAATTGCCACGAAATTAAAGCAATTCTGTTAGTTTTGTTATGAGGAGAAAAAGAATCGGCTGCTAATTAAGGAATTATCACCTGAAGTGTCGCAGCCGTACAACTCCATCCTCAGAGAGATGTGTCCATGCCATTCTTGAGGAAGGATTCGGATATACTGTGCCTTAATTGACTGGGCCACGTCAGTTATGACAAGAGTATTTTGATCCCTGTTTCCTGAATATCTCTGAAATGGTATTGCATATGATTACCAAACAGCTTCAAAAACACATTGTTTCTCGAGTAGGAATTTTCCCTCGAAACTACGTTGGCATTAAATATATGTACTTTCAACATGGTCAAATCCAAGGTACTGCTGTTTATAACTCATGAAACTTCAGTGCGACTTTTGATCAATCTGATTTCGTCAAAGTTTCGAGGTAGATCATATATTCATTCAAAATAGAAAAAACAAGTTTCACAGGTTTTCTACTTTTGGAAAATCCGCGTGTGTGGACTCGAGTCATCTAGCATAAAACCAGCCGTTGAATCTTTTTCCAGAGTACTATCACCGGTTGTTGTAATAAGATTTCATAAAACGAATTAATTGTGATCATTTAAAAAAAAGTACGCATCCTGTATCGCAGAGATTTTTGATTCAGGGTTGATATTTTCGTTAATTTGTTTAGCTGACTCCGTGACCTCCGTCTAAAAAATGCAGGAAATGCAAACTAATTAAGAGCTTAAAAGTGGCAAGTAAATAATGCTTAAAGGGTGGTTTTCGCTCACCTGATTTTGAACTGAAAAGTGCTGACCATCCGTGCTGTAAGCCACTCTGTACTTAGTGACCCACTGAGCGTAATCCTGACGACCTTGCATTCCAATTTTGGTCACCTTCATAGCTTTTCTAAGATTTACTTGAATCCATTGTCCCTTGTCATTTGCCTTCGCAGACCAAGCTCCTCTTCTTCCACCCCCAGCCATGTGGTAGATTCTGGCATTGTTTGGTCCGTGGTTTGGATCCCACTAGTATAGAAAAAAGTTTTATCAATGATTTAAGTTTTGAAGTAAGACGGTTTATTACTAGTATTTTCATAGGACTAATGATAACAGTATTGAAATTGCTCTTTTTCCTTCTCGGTTTTTTCCGGTGTATTTCTTTCTTCTGCTCTATGGAGCGTATACCTTTTTTTGGTCTCCTTTAATTTCAGAACAGTTTTGCACGATACAAAAACTGGCTCAAAGAACTTTCATAAGGGAAGCAACATCTTCAAACAAGTTCTGGTCATTACAAACTTTATATTTTTCTGTAAAATTAAGGGAAAAATACATTTTCTAGAGTCTTAAAAACAAAATTATACCGAGATAACCTACCCATGAAGAGGCTGCTATGGCTGAGTCAGGTATATGGTAGTTTTCTATTCCCAGGGGAAGATTACAACCTAATAAGGATGTTAAAGGAGAAAGAAACGAAAATGGGAAGCACGATGAGTACTTTTTTTTTTTTTTTAAGCCGCACTTTGATTTTAAAACCAGACCAGTGATTCTATCGCCTAAAGCTCTGGGTAAGAAAAATTTATATTGGGGTTCCCTACCTGGGGTGGCAAAGACTTAGAAATCCAAAGCTATCTGATAATAAATATTTTAGGCAGAAAGCTTTCCATCAATTACATTTCGGTTCTGACTTGATCTAGAATCATTCAATGACGTTTACATTGTTTGCTAATAGAAAAGGCACCTGGACCTCCAATAATCTTTTGTTTTGGCATTAATTTGGTAAACGTAGGCCCATTTTAAACAAGATGACCTTACCAGACCGGATTTCGCAGCCATGCAATTCCACTCTCATAGATATGTGGCCGTGCCAAGTCTCTGGATAAATACGGACGAAACGGGCTTCGATTGGTTGGATCAACCTATTAAGGATTACACCATTCCTATCTCCGTTAGCTTGATACACCTGAAAATAAGCCAAAAGCGAAAGCACATGTTTGAATCTACTGTTAACCAATAGATGAGAAGTGAATCACATATGAGATATGTTTCTCAAGCTGGCTTCAGGCATACCATTTCCTATGTCCTTCCTTTAATTCTTATTGAAGTTAGGCGACAAGATTAGTGACTTATTTTATACACTTGGAATAATTTTTACTGCTGGCATTAGAGTAGCGGTGAAAAGTCTGGTTAAACACTACTTTTAATCAATATTATGAAATAGTCGTTTGGAATAAGATTTTTTTCGATAGGCCTGAAATCACGAACGATTTTACAGGACCAGGTACACAACGCAGGTAGAGATTAGTGGTGTCAGGAGTATAACCACGTTGACCAAGCTAAGGAGAACTCTTTGTTTAGCTAAGCGATACAAGCCTAACTTCAATGCAGTTTTAAGTAATTAATCCAGGTTATAACATGGAAGCAAAACTAGCAAATGTTGTTCGTCTTAACAAGGTTGTTTAGTATTATAAACTGAGTTGATAACTTAAATTGGCCACCGCAAAGAGTTTTAAAGCTAACGTTTCAAGCGTTAGCCCCTTTTCATTGGTCTAACGAAGAGCTAACGCTCGAAACGTCGGCTTTGAAACTCTTAACTCAATTTACGTTATCAACTCAGTTTATAATACTTGATTACCCTGCTGTACTCTCCCGCTAGCGCAGCACGACAGTTTCTTTAGAAATAAACTCGTTATTCGTCTTACCTTGTTTTGGAATTCAAAATGATCGCCATATTTACTGTGGGCCACTTTGTAACTTTTTACCCACTGATCATAGTCGTACCGTCCCTGTGTTACTACCATTGTAACTTTGGTCGTCTCACCAAGATCAACTTCTAACCACTGACCCTTGTTATTGAATTTAGCAGACCACGCTCCAGTCCTCCCGCCACCTGAAACATGGTAGAGCCTTGCATTGCTGGCCCCATGGTTTCCCGCCCACTTGCAAAAGAAAAGAGATCCAATTTATGTATAGCTATGACAACATATGGGACAAAAAATTTGCTCTGAAATAATTTCCTTAAAAATGAATAAAGCAGTAAAGTACTTGTACATATTGAAGATCCTTGTGGTTATGTGGTTATCAATAAATATAAATGAATATCAATGTAGTTATCAATAAATATAAATCAAGTGGTTATGGGAAAGTATTTGAATGATTGGTGTTTCGTGTATGAACATGGAAGTGATGGAGAAATTGTATCGAATGAAAAAAAGCTAGCTTTTTTGCATAGCTTTTTCACGCGCTTATGAATATGTATGCGCATACAGTGTGCATATGCTAAAAATAACTCTCTTACCTCAGAAGAGGCAGTTAATGCCGAGTTTGGTAATTTCTTACTGGTTAGTCCAAGGGGTGACACACATGCTAAAAATAAACGAAAATGCAATGTTAGTAAAAGCCCATTACAGTAGGAGTTTATATTCAGAGGGAATCTTTAGACAAGTGTTAGCAACGCACGGGACATATTAGATGATACTAAGTGGTCGTTAGTTGAAAAAATCCTCAAGTGGAAAAAATTATAATTTGTTGCGTAGCTCTCCAATCAATCGGTCTGCCTCCATCTCTAAAGCGTGAAAATTAGAGATAGTTTCCCTAACAATGAAATAATTTCCAAGCAATTCTGGAGAATCTAGAGGCCTTACATATAGGTGACCTGAGTTTGGCAGTCGTGTACAAGAGATCATGGGGTGATGCCTATTAACATAGGTGGTCTTAATTTGTTTCATATACTCGTAACGGGCCTCGCTCACCATAGAGCCTCTTTGGCTCGATAGTACAGCACCGGGGCGCGGATTCCTCATGGGGACACAGAGCTGTTTTATTTTTTTTTATCTGTCCCACGCTTGTGACAAGGCGAAAAGAATTTTTCGCTATTTCTTTACCGAGCTCAAAACTTATCATCTTTTTTATTCTATGTTTCATATAATGGCGCAGACAACAATATTTTCTTAGAAAGGTCCTTTGGTCCAAAAACTAACGTGTTAGCTTTAAAACAATAACACTTGTGCAGCTCGCTCAAAATGATGTAGTTTTCCTTTAGTAACTTATTTTGTTCAACTATTATTTATCACGAACAGTGTAGCGTTGGAAAGTGCATTTTCCAGGGAGAACTTCCAAATGTAAGACTTATTGCTAACCTGAATGAACATGACATCCATACAGTTCAAACCTCATGGAAATGTGACCATGCCATCCTTCAACTTTTATCCTGAAGAAACGAGCCTCAATTGGTTTGACAAGAGTATTTACAACAACGCTATGTTGGTCACTGTTGGCTTGGTAAACCTAAAATAGTTATGCAAAAGTATTGCACATGTATGTTAAAACTGAAAAGGGGAACAAATTTAAACAATGTGAGCCTTTCGGATAGCACATCATTTCTAGTTATTGCTCAAGCTGGCGCAAAATTCTCTCTGAAGTGAACGTTAGACAAACCCCATATGTGAAAAAAGTGTATATTCACTAAAGAACAACCTCTTAATTCTGAGGGTATGATGGAACTCCCAACAAATACCACACAACAATCTAATTATCACTATCTCACATGATCTTGGATGTGGAAAACTTTTCCAAAAGAGCTGTAAGACACTCTGTATCTTGTAACCCACTGAGCATAATCTGATCGGCCTTGACTGGCAATTTGCGTCACTCTTTTGACTGTTCCAAGATCCACCTGAATCCACTGTGATTTGTCATTTGTTCTTGCAGACCATGCACCAGTCCTTCCACCGCCTGCTATATGATACAGCCTTGCGTTTGAAGCTCCATGATTTGACGCCCACTGAGGGAAATAAGATACAAATACCTCAGACTTGAAGTCTAAATAGATACTTGTCCACAGTGACCCCATTTAGCACAACGGACCATCTGTTCAGCTGGCTTTGTTGAATTCCTGGTAGAGTTAGTGCCTTTGAGTTGCAAGACCTCTGTATCTGAAATTTTAGCTACTGACTGAAAGATTGATTACGTTTTTTTCCACACTACGTTCGTCCGGCAAGAGGTTGCCCACTCCTGACCGCAAAACAACTCAACAAAACTCAAGGTTACCTGAATGGATCGCGAATTGTTAGCTCATGTCTGTTCTTAATTTTTTTAGATCACTAAGCAATTTATTGCTTATTATAATTTGTCGAGGATAGCTCACCTAAATGAGCTAACTGGCAAGGATGAGCTTAGTCGTAGCCCTGTCTCGGTATAAAATACATTCCATGCATATAAAGAGCGTAATTCAATCTATGACGCTCTTCAATTTAATGAGATATTTCGCACCACAAACACGGTCTCTTTGCTAACTAACAGTTAGCATTTGTTATGTTTTTCCCACAAGTAATACTCAAAACTAAAGCAGAGACTCTATGTAACGATTAACTTACCTCAGAAGAGGCTGTAATTGCGTAGTTTGGAAGAAATTTATTTTCCATTCCCATGGGAGACATGCATTCTGTTACCAAAGAAGGCAAAACACTATGGGAAAGGCAAATGGTTTCAACTAAAGCGTAAAGTAGGGCAATGTTATATTTTTATTGAGTCAACTAACTCACGGTAATCAACCCTCCTAACTCGCTTAACATTCACGTACTATATTAATATGCAACTTTTCTAATACTGCTCCAAATGAATGCTGGGATAAGCCAACCCTGTACCAGGTCCCTCAGGGGACATGTTGTTTCGCGCGGCCTCGATCTTTGTTGCTGATGGGAGAGATGCAGAACCAAAAAAGCTTCATGAATTCTTTTAAATTTGTATATTTGCAAACATTTTTCCTTTCCATAATGGGCCGAGGAGATCACTGCTCTGTATGAGATGTGAAATGACTGTAAGCACCCCGAAAAGTACAAAATTGTACCGAAAACCTTTCATTTCCAATTTGTGGGTTCGTGCAGAAGTCCGTAATAAGTTGTTACACCTGCCGTAAAAAGTCCGCGCGTATTTCATTGCCCAGTCACCATTGCAAGAACGTATTTTTAATTAATGTATTAAGATTTTGTTCTGTAAAACTGATTCTGTAACTGGCAGCATGCATATTCTGACAGTCTGTAAGTTAAAACTTTTAAACAAATGGAAAATTTTGCATATCGTTGACGGGGAGATTTTCTGCAACAAAACTCGATAAAAGTTTAACCATTGTAGATGCTGCAAAATTTACTTGAAAATGGATATTTTAAAGGAGTTGTCTGTACAAAACTGCTTCCTTCAAATTACGACGTATTGTGTTATCTCTGTGTCACTATCAAAGTTGTTTGAGCCTTTACCTACAAAAGCTTAAAATGTGACATTTATTTTCTACAAGAGAATTAACAAAACTAATGATAAACCTGAATTCAAACTGCAACCATAAAGCTCCATTCGCAAAGAGATGTGACCAAACCACTGTTTAGGGTTGAGACGTATAAAGCGCGCCTCTATCGGGTACTCTAAAGTGTTCACTACCACGGTGTTTTGATCTTTGTTGGCTTGATACACCTTGCAAAAAGATGCAAAAGAGGAGGCAGACTTTTGGTTAAAAGAGCATTTTCCTACAAAAGGACGTAATAAG
Organism: Pocillopora damicornis; assembly: GCF_964200805.1. Classification (NCBI taxonomy): domain Eukaryota; kingdom Metazoa; phylum Cnidaria; class Anthozoa; order Scleractinia; family Pocilloporidae; genus Pocillopora; species Pocillopora damicornis. Next base: position 14,188,905 of record NC_142679.1, on the reverse strand, counting down.
ATTACTGCTTTTAAATCTAATACCTCTATATTCAAATCAATATGACCGAGTTGAGTATTCCTTTTCTTACATATTAAAATAATGGCTAAGCAGTGGATAAAGCACTCTTTTTAACCTCAATGGTATTGCATACATTATCAGCCCTGCACATACGATGAAAAAAACTGTAAAAATGGAAAGTTTTGAACCTACTTTATTTTGATCACTGAAATGCACCCCATCTGAGCTGTAGGACACCTTGTACTGGGTCACCCATTGCGCATAATCATGCCTTCCTTGTGTTAAAATCTTGGTCACTTTGAATTTTCCGCGAAGATCCACCTGAATCCATTGTGATTTGTCGTTTGTCTTGGCAGACCAGGCACCAGTCCTTCCACCTCCTGCTGGGCGATGCAGTCTTGCGTTAGACGCACCATGATTTGCTGCCCACTGTTAATAAGTAATGTTTTTGCAACATGATACCATTGTGATATGTAAAAAATGGAAAGAGCTTAACAGTGAAATAGTTATATTAGACAAAACTGTACGGTTTAATTTCCAGTCATAGCACCAAAAACCAGATAGTGACCAGATATGCAGTTCGTAAAAAAGTTAAATTCAACCGATGGGGAGAAGACCTTGCGCGCGGGAAAATGCGAGTGATGAGGTCGCGACTAGTTCTAGTTTTACTTGGGATTGCAATTAGCAAGACTTATCACAGGGGAAGCTCTAACAACAAAAATGTAATTGTTCATTAATAAGGATGTTTAGAGCCGTAAATACTGAGAGGAACGATAGTTGATAAAAGCAAGAAAACTAACAAAAAAAGGATAAATAAAAACTAAACAAAAGGTCTCACACGTGTGGAGTCCGTTTAACCTTATTAATTTAACCTTGAGGTTAAATTAATAAGGTTAAGCTCAAGTAAAGATAATTCTTACCTCTGAGGAAGCTGTTATGGCGTAATTGGGGATAACCCTGTTCTCCATTCCCAAGGGGGTTGCGCAATCTATAATGATACATCACATTTTCCCTTAGAAATTGAGAAGCTTAGGTCACACCTGGCTAGATAAAATTTAAATGTATGAGTTTACACTCGATTTACACTTTAAGCCTCCGGTTTGAGGGCGATGAAGAGATATCTATCAGAGGGAGGGTCGAACTCCAGATTCCATAGAAGAAAGATTGTTCTTCCTGTGATATTCATATACAAATTTCATTGTTGCTTCATTTCTCTTTCACTCTGGATCTACCATACAAGATTAATTTTGTCAGAAACTCCACTAAATACTCTCACCTGATGACAAAAGACAGCCGTACAGCTCCATCCTCAGGGATATGTGTCCATACCATTCGACTGGATTGATGCGTACTACACGAGCTTGAATGGGTGCCCCTAAATCGTTGACCACAATGCTGTTACGGTTGTTGTTACCGTTGTATATCTATGAAAATCGACGTGTAAAAACAAGGAAAAAGTTAAGAGATAAGGCTATTTAATCAATGAATTCTAAGGGTGGAAAATAATCAACGTGCTGCTAGTGTTACTGCTATGCACAAGGTAAGAAATCCCAAAGGTAAAGGATTTTGGCAAAACTCGTACAACCATGACATTTTTCACCTCACCTCATCTTAGCTAGAAAAATCAATACTATCCAGACTAACCATTGGGTGACATTTAACTCACCTTGCCGAGGATAACGAAGTCAATACCATCAAGACTATAAGACACTTTGAACTTGGTAACCCACTGATTGTAATCATATCTGCCTTGGATTCCAACTCTTGTCACTTTAGTGACCTCAGGAAATGTCACTTGAATCCACTGGTTTCTATCATTTCTCTTGGCTGACCAGGCACCAGTCTTCCCGCCACCACTAGGTCTGTTAAGTCTGGCATTGGTAGGTCCATGGTTGGAGTCCCACTTGATACAAAGAATTAGTAGACTTTTTAGGATTGATAGTATAAACTGGACTAACTTTTTTTGGCTGATATGAATATTGCATTGTTTTGAGATCAACGTTTAGTGGATAAACCTGATATGTTCAAGACTAAATCTACATCAACGATGTCAAAATTTTAAAAAATGAAACTTGAGAAAATAAAGCGAGAGTTAATCAAAATAAAATGATAAGAGACAAAGAGAGGATACACGTGAATACTACGACAGATTGAAATTCTCGCTGAGGAATCTGGAGAAGGCTTACCTCCGAAGAAGATGCAATGGCTGAATCAGGAATCCGATGGTTCTCCAAGCCCAAGGGGCGAGCGCACTCTATCGAAAAAATAGATATCGTCATTATCTATTTCCAGGTTACCATTACTGTTTATACCCTTCGCATCATTCTCTTTACATTTCCTATGTTACTGACAAGAAGAATTTGTTCGAAAATTATGTATTGGTGATCATTTCCTTTTTTCCCGTGACCTTTACATTTGATTAAGGGTAAAACTGTAAAAAGAAATTAGAGACCAGCCTCTCTCAGGAGTTAAAAGGTTAAATAAAACAGGGAAGCACTCTCTGTTGAAAACAATATGTAAACATCTTAACTTAATTTGTCCTTTACAAAAACACTAGTTTGCTTGCGTGGGTAAATCTTCCGGAGAGGACAATAAAGGCGCTTATCTCAGAAATATTTACTGTTCGAGTGGGAAAACATCTGTCCTTCATGCAGTTAACACATTTGAGCTCAAATATTGTCGGCATGATGACACTCGAAACGGAACCTATTTAGTAAGATCTTTGTATTAGCTTTTTTACCTGGCTTTAAGCTGCAACCATAAAATTCCATCCTCAAAGAGATATGTCCATGCCATGCGTATGGATGTAGACGAACAAAGCGAGCCTCGATCGGTGCCATTAAAATGTTAAAAACAATGCTGTTTCTGTCATTGTTTCCGTAGTATATCTAGACGGAAACCAGATTGATATTAAAAAGAGCGAAAATCCCAACCAAGTTAATTTTTTTATCGAACAGTTTTCGTAAAATGGTATTGTTTTTATAATATTTTTATAATATTTATTACAGTGGTAAATAGAGGGGTCAGCAGCTTAATACCCTCGCAATTCAGCATCTTAAACGCCATGGCTTCTACTTCGTCTTCAACTTTCAAACTACTTCAACCTCTGTAGTATTCTAATTATTCAACGTGTTATGAATTCTTTAAAAATTTCGATTGAAAAAAATACCTTTTGTTGATATTCAAAGTGTTTTCCATCCAGACTGTGAGATATTTTAAATGCAGTAACCCATTGTGGATGGTCTTGTCTTCCTTGAATTGCCACCTTAGTGACTCGAGTTAGTTGACGAAGGTTCACCTGTATCCACTGTCCCATATTATTTGCTCTGGCAGACCAGGCTCCAGTTCTACCTCCACTAGCTGGACGATTGAGCCTTGCATTGCTGGGCCCATGGTTTGCAGCCCACTGTAAACGAAATTATTATATGATATTTTAATTATTTATATGATATTTAAATAATTGTTATTTATATATTCCAACGAGAAAGGAAGATCATGATTAAGTAAGTACGATGCTTCTCGATTTTGGATCGATAAACTCTGAAAATGATATAACTGGAATGAATTTATAGGGGTAGCCGTTCTAGATTCGATTTTTTTCCTCATTTCTTCTGTCCTATCTTACTCTCAGGAATCTATGGTGTCACAGTAATGTATCTCCATTTTAAATCGTAAGAGGGCCTTCGCAATCTAACCAGTCATTTAAAATTTCATTCCAATAAGATCAAAAATTGTAAAGAAACTCCAATCTAAGATATCTGGTCGATTAATTGGCAAACAAACAAATAAATGTTTTAGCTTCCTTGCTTGATTGCAACATTTCAGACCAAGTCATGGTACTCAAAATTATCAAATGGTCTGGAATAGGAGGCAAACTAATACGTAATTCTCATTTGCTTTCATCATGATGCCTCCAGATGTTTCAGCTTCCTAGCAACATTTCAGGCCAAGTCATGGTACCAAAATAATCAGATGGTCTGAAATAGGAGAAAAATCAATGGGCGATTCTCTATACATCGGCTGAATCAAATTTTGGCGCAAACCATTCATGTAAAATAAGAAGGGTTCAGCTTGTGGTCTCCTAATTGGCTCGTCGCAATTTTTAGACATGTGCCTTGGGTAACCTCTACCACAGCATATCAGGAAAGAAAATGTAGCAATTTTCGATAGTTTAATACAACAAATTTAGGTAAGTTGCTTACCTCGGAGGAGGCGGTGATGTCTGAATTGGGAATATCCTCGCTTTGCAAACCAAGAGGTGAGTTGCAGTCTGAAATTTCAAATTATGTGTTGTTAAAGAGCACAGAGCAGAAAAATTAAAACCAAAGTTGACTTTTATAAGGAGTGGTTATAACAACTGATAGTCGTCCCATTGCTTTCTTTATCGATATCTGATCAACATTTTGGATAAGAAAAGATCAAAGAGAGCGTTGCTTTTTCATCATCACTCGCTGTTTATTTCCAAATATAATTATTTTCTTTACGGAAATTAATCGTTGGAAAACAAATCCCCTCTGAGAATGTTAATTTGATTTTTATTCATAAACATTGTTTCTTTACAAACTCTCTATAAGTAAACTCTAATAATTCCTGTCTCCATAATTATTCTTAACATGTTTATACATACCTCCATGGACAAATCCTGTGAAGAATATCAAACAAAAAGGAGAAAGAATATAAGTTTGGTCATTAACACCAACGTATGTCTTAACTACCTCAGCCCAAGAATCAGCGCTGTAAGCAAGGGTTCAGGGCGCAATTATTTCCATTTCATAGGGTTTTCAGAAGGTATACTATGATATTGATCAGGTTCATGAAATAGGTACCATCTTGCAATTAAGGGTGCATAAAAGCAGTACCTCAAAAAACTTAAGGGTTGGGCCTGAAGGCGGAGTCTAAACATCCCCCAAAGTAAGTCCTAAAGTAAGGTATTGACCAGGCAAGTTTTTCCCTCAGTGACTCGCTTTTCTTATCCTTCAGGCGTTTTTGAAATTTCTGCCCTTACTACTACTACTATTACTCGCCCTTCCTTTACAGAAAGCTTAAACACTTTCATGAATGAAAGGTAAAGGTAATTGTAAAAGGTTGGAACCACAATTAAAATACCTAGGCGCCGCATCCTAAGGCTGGAGTAATAGAGCTTGGGAATAAAACAGCTCTAAGGAAATATTGTATCTAGATTGACCTGTTTTGAAATACTAGTTTTTTGGACGTTTCAACTGATTACTTGCTCAACTAGGTAACACTAATAACCTGCTATCAGGTCCTCTTTTTTTCTATGGATGGCATAGCGGCACAGGAGTCGTTGCCTCCCCGGATAATAATAATCGGTTATTCAGATACATAGAATTTACTACAGCTTTTTTCTCTTTGATTTATTTTTTAAAATTCGTGTCATCAACATTGTAGGTCGTCTTGGGCGAATGTAAAAACTAATGGAGAATACGTTTAAAAATCCTTGGTTTACACTCGGCCAGAGCCTAGAACTGTGTACTTACCAATTAGAAGAATAACTTCGAAAAGAACGATCTTATTGAAGCTGAAGACATTCATAGTGGTGGTTCTCCAAAGCACTGTGAGGTTGAATGCTAAAGTTAGTGTTTCAAACCAGTTTTTCTACCCCAAATTTTGCATGGCTAATTACGTTAAATTAGAAATGTGTCTTTTGCAAACATACGGCTAAGTATAAACAATTCATATGATTTTTAATAAGATTAGTGTTTGTAAGTTGTCTCTTTTCATCCATTGACTGCTACAAAAATGGAGATGGAGGCATAAAACATAGTCAGCTTTCCTAATCAGTGTTTATAATGTAGAAAGTTTGCGGGGTATTTTTTTGTAAGTTTTCATTTTTTTTATCTCGGCTCCTACTTATTGCATAATCTACGAACAGTGGGTTTTCCAACAGGAATATTTGTCTTGATAAGTGTACACACCTGCTTGGCGTGTTATTAGAAAACGTGTGATGTGTGATGTGTTTAATTTGGTATAAAATATATTTGCTTCCGTTTTTCAAGTGGAATTAACGTTTTTCTTTTAAATTAAAACCCGCATTTGTAAAGAGCTACACACACAAGACTTATTGATAAAAAGCTTTTATTAGGCTGACCGCAAGATGCACCGCTTTAAGAAATGTAATGCTTGGAAGGAGTGTTTTCTTTCCTTTTACTAAAATTTCCTTTGTAAAAACTCTCGTTTGCCTTAGCATTGTATAATCTACGAGCAATGAGTTTTTCAAACAGCAATATTTGTCATGATAAGTGTACACACCTGCTTGGCGTGTTATTAGAAAACGAAAAGCGTGAAGTGTTGAAGGCACGCATCCAAATAGTCCATGTCGTGAGCCACTTTTCGACACTTTGCCGACAAGATTGTAGCTCGATGGTTAATGATTGCTGTCGAAGTTTCTTGTCTCATTGCCTTATGCCGTTTCAGCTTCTATTTAACAAATGGATTCCAAGTTGCCGTGTGTCTGTTCAGTAATAGATCACAGATGACGTCAAAATGTGGTAAGAACAAAAAAGTGGCACACGAGGCGCAGCCGAGTGTGTCACTGATGTGATTAGGTCTTGTGTGTGTAGCTCTTTACAAATGTGGGTTTTAATTTAAAAGAAAAAACGTTAATTCTTCTTCAAAACGGAAGCAAATATATTTTATACCAAATTAACGAACTTCCAGACTTGATAAAAGCCAGCTTATTTGTGGTAAGGTGCATGGCTTTGTTTTTTTCTGGGACTCTTTGATACGCGGACTGATAAGAAGCAACTAAATTGCTGCTAGATTTCAGTGGCTAAGCGACTTGATGATACTATAGGGCTACAGTTGTACGCGATTACATGTCAGTCCCTTCTGGGCTGGCCGCTAACTGTATAAATCGTTACGACATGACAAGATAGCTACATAGCTCCATCAGTACGTGACCACAGGTTGCCTAACCGTGTAGGACACTTGTATATGTGACTACAACTGAAGAGGATTAAAAGTGGCCAATTCACAAAGGCTGGCCGCTTGACAGAGGGTCACTCAGTGGAGGTTTGACTGCATAACACCAACTTATTACTAGAAGCCGCCAATGAAATCGATGGTAAACAGCAAGGAGACCTCAGCTGAGTATCAAAAGAAATTGAAATGTAAGTCACTTAGCCATTACCATTCAATAACAGGATGTGAATTCCTTTGATAAAACCGGCTGTTGATTAATCTATTAGTATCTCCACCGATAAAATAAAAACAGAACGCGGACAAATCAAGCTGGAATAGCGTCACAATACATAATAAGCGGATGTAAATTGTTCCGCTGAGTGTACTTCACGGAAACAAAGACCAGGGGAGCGGATGTAAATTCCATCACCCAGTTTAATCTTCCTGTTTATCATTTTGAGCAATAGAAGGAATATAACTGTGATAGAACTTCTATTCCATAAACTGTATTGTCACATCAAGAACATGACGATGACTTTTTCAGTCCTTCCTGTTATTTTTTAAGTGCACGAGTTTCTGTCTTTTGTTGGTTTCCCAATGATTGATGAGAGTATCTGACCATTTTGTAGTAGGAAACTGGTAACTAGGAACATGATGATGTAATGCTCTGCAGCGCTTGAAATATTAAGTGAAAAACGCAACATCATAGCACATTCAGCGATAGAAGCCTATTACCAAGGGTGAAATAAGGTAGCGGAGAGTTATTTAAAATCCAAACACACCATGATAAGGCCGGAAGTTGAAAATTTTTGAGTACTATAGAGGTTTCGGAGGTCATTACTACTCAGTGTCACAAAGAATATCAAATTGCGGAACATTTCGAAATTTGCAATCAATACCTCAGCCTAGTCAGCTAACAGATATTTAAGCAGTAAAACTGGTTGGGTAAAGACACAGCTCTTCGACTATCCTTCCATCAGGACCGGAGATATACAGAGAAACGTGAGTGATGCGTCAACTCTCCCAACGAAATTTTACAAAGACTTTGGAATCGATCCAGATTCGTTTCGATCAGCCTTCCAAGATGCTGGTAACGCAATGTATCGCTTAAAACTTGGTTGGTCATTAGGCTTTACTCATGCGGTGTTGACAACCGGTGATAAACCTAAAACAGTGGCTTCAGTTGGAGGGCATCCCCTAGAGGCAAGTGCTGCCGGTGAGTTGTGGAAAAAGTGCACTAAAGAGAAACCTGTCACTGAAGAGTATTGCTGGGTACATAACTGCACCAACCCTAAATGTAAACCAACGAGCCCTCAAAAGGCAGGAGCCACTGCACATGTCTACGCTTCGTTTCAAACGCGAGAAAAAGACATCCGCTTCATGATACTGCTCCCAACATGCAGTGCTGATAACCATGCAGGTAAATGTCGCAAAGAGGAAGTCAACTTTGCTGAAACAGGCAAAGACGCGTATGTGTTGTACACAGCTCTTAGTGATCCGCCTCCTCGAGCTATCTTCATCGAAGTATCAGACGCCACGGCTTCTGGAAAAGGCAGTAAGGGTAAAGGCACCGGGAAAGGCGGAGGATTGAAAGATGATTTTCCCCCTGGTCCACCAGTAGGAGCCAAAATAGCTGGTGTGCGCAAGTGAGACGATGTTAGCAAGATAGAGTGAGTAATGATGATTCATATCATCGGTTTAAGACTAAACAGTTATGAAGATACTTTTCTAAGAAGGAACGGAAGAGTAAATTGTAGTCTCGTCGGAATTATATGCTGAATAGTACAAGCCTTTCTAACCTAACAAAAAAATTATTAAGTAAGTATGCAATGCGATTGGAATGCCCTCAGTTGGCGTTGTTGTATTTGTAATGGTTTCCTCAGTCCTCAGTGTAAGGCATAATTTACGTGTAACGGATGCAACTTAAATATGTAATAGAAAAAAAGTTTGATAAAGGCTTGCTGTTCATATTTCGAACATCTGCAGGGGCTTTTAATCTTTCAACACTCAGGAAGTAAGGGAGGGTAGGAAGGGGGAAGCTTCTGATCCCGTTTCACGCACGAACTTGTGAGGAACTCATGTGTCACGTTTCAAATTTCTCTACTTGTGTATAAGATTTCGGGGAAATCATGAGATTTCACGCTAGTTAATAAATTCACGAATCACGCTTGCTCTTCCGTAGAATTCACGCGTCACATGTTGATTTTGGATTTGATGATGCGTCTCCTATAAACTCTTTTCCACCCTCGCAAAGGCAACGGAATTGCACCACGACTGCCAAACCTCTAAGCAAGGGTCACCGAATGACGAACAGTGTAACAAAATGCCTGACAACTCGCTCATGCATAGGAATCTTTGTTAGAGTTATTCCCCTGGGGAGGAAATCACGAGTCTCAAAAAAAGAAAAAGACGCGATTGCTGCAAAAGAGAAACCAATTTATTAACTGTATTGAGACGAAAGTTAACCCTAAGCATATCAGAAAGTAAACTTGAAAAACTGTCCTAGCCCTTTGGCTTATCGTTACTCGCTAAGTTCTCTGCATCGTTAAGTTTGCGTTAAGTAACAAATATTTCCCGCTGCACAAGTACCTCTAAGGATGACCGACACAGTTTCATTATTCACGCGAACGTACCGCTGTTCTTGATTCAAATTTTCTTTTTTGTCCTTGCTATTTTAGGTAGAATAACATCTTACAAAATCTTAGGTGATTCGCACGTGCGCGAAATTAGTTTAGCCTTTCCAGCTTTGCAGATATCACTTCGCTGTCTTTGTAAGTTAAGAAGTACATGACATGTCAAAATGATGTACCAACAAAAAGTTGCACACGAGACGCAGGCGAGAGTGTAACTGATCATTGATTCTCTCAACACTTCAAGTTGACTTAGTATCCGATCTGTTACCAAAAGGGCCCACGGCATTTAATTTATCTGTTCGTTAGCTGGACAGTGGTAAAATACTTCGTGAAAAAAACTGTGTACGTATGTTCAATGTCGGTTACACTTTCTAGATCCTTAAATCCCTCAAATGTTTGTCTTTTTTTCTGAAATAGTATGTAACGAATTTATAGCACGTGGAGTCAAGTGAGAAATTACAGTCAACTTGGAATCGCTTAAATATCTAAATTAAAGTCGTTTCGTTCTAAAACCGACTGTTAGGATGAAACTGGTTGATTTTTTGACTACATGAACGATTTTGCTCATTAAACCTACAACGCACTGTCACGCTGATATGCCTTGTTATCAGATCCAGGTATTTGTCCATACATTGGAGACACATAGCTCTGTAAAACATAGATAACCAAGATCAGTTAGGCGAGGATAAATCAATATAATTATCTTAGAGACCATCTATTTTTTATCGCTGGGAGGGGGAATGTGGTCGCGTTACAAGAAAATCTACCTAAGGCTCTATGGCATTCTAATGATCCTCCCCCACCCCCCTCTCATTGGCAGTCAATTTTCTGAGTTCTCTCATTTATACTCTGCTAGCAACGAATGGCACCCCCCGTTCCCCCTGGAAATCCATGTGATCTCAAGAAAACACTGCTCAACAAACCTGCGGTCCGTTACGACTCTTGTAACCAGGCTGAGCCCTCAAGCCATTATGCCCGTTCTCCATTACTTCCCATTCTCCATTAAGGGCATACAACTCCTTCTTTTCACCCTGAACAGCGTTTCTGTATTTCACCTGTTCAAATAGAGACGAGTAAATGAAAAAACGCTCGTGCAACTTTTAAGCAGTAAACTACACAGCCTGTGTGTCTAAATGTCTTTGTTGCGATGACGCTTTAAGATAATTTTTAGTCCTTGACATGATAGAAATATGTCGGAGCCATACCGTGCGCCGTCATGTTCTACAACCAACCTATCGTAATGATGATAAAAATTTTCGCGCCCAAGAAATGAATAGAAAGTTCAATTTTTTCCCACCACTTCTCTCAAATGCCTTCTGCCGCTTCCATACCCCACCAAAATAAATGGCGCGACAGTAAAGTTCTCAATCATTTGATTTCGAGTGAGCAACAATTGACACCAAGAACTTAGACTAGCCAATTACATGAATGTAATTGAAACAGGGTGTGCATGAGTATCTGTCGCCGAGCACGCCAAATTCGATCCTTTCAGATAAGTCCATAATTGGTAGTTTTGATGATTCAAATACGCATCGCAAAAATGCAAAGAAATTATCTGAATACTCACTGCCAAAACGCCAATAGCCACCAATAGAAAAAAGACAATTGTTGCAGCTGCGATTAGCACGATCTCCCAGTCCTTGATTGTCGATTTTTCTGTAAAAAGAAAGTGAGAGAGAGAGCCCTGAGAACAGGAGATCTTATCATAACTGAAGATGGCGCAAAACATCATGCAGATAAATGTTTTTTTAAGTCACAACAAGCCCACGATGTTAAGTGTGGATGCTATTTGTATCTGCCATTGTGAGCTGGGTTTTTTCGCAATTCAACTTTGACTCCAGATTTCTTGAAAGTGTTGATCGGCTCCGAAACACATTTCTTGTTTTTCGACTTAGCGGTAAGCTTCTTGCTCCGCAGATCAATCGGTTGCGTAAACAGAATAAGAAAGATGGTTATATCAGTTAGTGGTTTCACCATATATCTCGAGGCTGGAGGTTATTGCTCAAGTAAGCACAGTTTACCAAAGACCTGAGATATGAATGTTCTATGCCTATACCGCGGATCTAAAGCACGGCCTGAATCCATAGTTAGTGGTAAACCGCATGAAAGGCCTCATACCGGCCAAATACATAATCAAAGAAATAGATAAGAATAAGCGCAATTGTTGATTTGAACATTTGCGCCTATATACTGGTAGCAGAACCGGCCATGCGGCCTAATCATGGCCTGGCTTCGCTCGTTTTCGTCGATGTGATGGAAGGTATAGGAAGGTATAGGAAGGTAGAGGACAATCTCGGGTCGTCTGTTACTGTCCCTTCTATCGTCTGAACAGATACAGAGTCAAGGGCGAACTTTTCAAATGAAATATACTCAGCATAAATTGTGGAAATGTTCCTTAAAAGTATAGATGTCCCAAAGAGAGGTTCCAGCCGGAAATATGATAATCTTCATTTCGTGTTAGTATAGTTAAACAAATATGGTAGTGGATATTTTAAAGCAAGTCAAATTACCCTGAACTTCATTGAAGGCTAACAACATAAAAGCAACATGAAAAATAGAAAGACACTGTAAGTTACCTGTGGTTGCAGTTGGTGCTGCTGTCATCTGAACGATCTGCTTCGTTACGGTTATATCTCCCGTCAGCCTCAAAAACCCCAGATCGCTTGAGCCATTACCTTCATTAAGAGCTTGCACGATGTTGCTATCAGTCACATTTGAGGTTGTTGGAAATAGCAATTCATAGTCAACTCCAACACTTCCTTTGAAAAACCTCTTGTAAATAATATCTATTAAATCTGGAAACTCCTTTTTTAAAAATACTTTTAATTTCGAGTCCAAAACTGTAATGAGGGCACGAGATCTTGGTGAGTTGATATCACTATACTCCTCGTCATAAGCTTGATCCAGTTTCACTCTGCCGGCAAATTTTTGGGTAGGCTTCTCTGTATAAAAAAGATCAACGATAACATATCAACATATGGAAACGATTAAAAAAAAGTAGAAAAGAAACAGCGAAAACGACGTATTAGACTCCGATACAAGTCAAACGCGTCGATTTTGGACTAAGGACGACAACATCCATAAGCAGCGTGCAAAAACAGAGTACGAGGTCCAAGAAGGGATAAGAAAGCTTGCAAGAAAACGGATCAAATTCTTCACTGTTTTCCTTGTCAAGTGCTGTATTCATTCAGCCTGCTCTCCTTCAACAAAATTTAGCAGTTATCACCATATCATGTTGTTGGGCACAGGTACAGTAACGTGCATAGCAATGCAAACGTTAGTCGTCGATTATCGAGAAAGTCGCGATTTATCGGCGACATTCGAATAACGTTTGAGTTGGAATGATATATGGGCGATTTGTAATAATAGTAATGATGACGATGATAATAATAGTAATAGTGTTAATACTGAATATTTTTACAGGGTAGCCCCTCGGTACATACATAGCTCTTTACCATCTAATCCGCTTGATATTTTTGCTTTTCCAAACAGCACCATATCACTTTTACCTTTCTTGAGATTGATGATAAATTCGTTATCTAGAAACCAACTAGCGAGAGGTTGTGTTAAAATCAAGGTTAACTTAAAAAAACGTCAGAACACGCTTTTCTAACTACTACGTGGATACATGTGTTATTCCCTACTTGGCAGTACTTCGTTGGAACGATATATTACTGGAACGGGAAATGTCAGACAGGCCCATACCTGATTGGCAGGTTGTCCCTTCAAACGCTGGAGTGCATGTACATCTGAACGTTTTACCATCTTCTGTGCAAGTTCCATCGTTTCCGCATGGGTTTGGACTACAGGCACTGATTTCTAAGGACAAAGACGCGATAAATTCAGACGGGATTGGGATGTCTACGTTTATGTGTTAGACATATGTTTTCTTCATTGGTATAACCAAATACGTTTGTTTATATACTTTCAAATCAAATCAGTGCCCATAATTGCTAAGCTTTCGCTAAATTTGCGAAGAAGTAAACGTAATGTCGCTTATTGACCATCGCCTTCAAGTCTAACATCATCAATGATATCCTTTAATACGGCTACACCAAGTAAACATTTTAAAATGAAAGAAATGTGAGCTAAATTAAAAAAAACAAGTGACAAATACAGAGATATTTATTTGCCTTCAATCTTCCTCTCTAAATTCAATCAGATATTTCTTTGCTTTTTCGCAAAAGTAGAAATGGTTCCTAAGTTTACAGTGTCGTTATGAACATCTAACGAGACTTACTTTTCTCACAATTTTTTCCAAAGTAATTATTTCTACATTCACATAGAAATCCATCTATTTTGTCAATGCACACTCCATTTCCTGAGCAGTTTTCGTATTTACAGTCATTAATATCTATGACAGCAAAAAACAACAACAACAACAGTTAGCATTGTTTACCGGCGCTGGTATTGTATTAAAAACAAAATCTAAATGCATTCATCACTTACTTATGGAGCAATCACTTCCAGTAAATCCTGGAGAACACTTAGGTGCTACCGTTGGAATAATGCTAGTCACCATTGGAGCCATTTCGCTAACAGATGGCGATGGCATCGTATGCACCATTGATGACATATCACTTGCAGATTGTGATGGCATCATATGCACCATTGATGTCATTTCACTTGCAGATTGTGATGGCATCATATGCATTATTGATGTCATTTCACTTGCAGATGGGGATGGCAACATATGCACCATTGATGATATGTCACTTTCAGATGGGGATGGCAACATATGCACCATTGATGTCATTTCACTTGCAGATGGTGATGGCATCATATGCACCATTGATGTCATTTCACTTGCAGATTGTGATGGCATCATATGCATTATTGATGTCATTTCACTTGCAGATGGGGATGGCATCATATGCGTCATTGATGTCATGTCACTTGCAGATTGGGATGGCATCATATGCACCATTGATGACATGTCACTTGCAGATTGTGATGGCATCATATGTACCATTGAAGTCATTTCACTTGCAGATGGTGATGGCATCATATGCATCATTGATGAAATGTCACTTGCAGATGGGGATGGCATCATATGCACCATTGATGACATGTCACTTGCAGATTGTGATGGCATCATATGCACCATTGAAGTCATTTCACTTGCAGATGGTGATGGCATCATATGCATCATTGATGAAATGTCACTTGCAGATGGGGATGGCATCATATGCATCATTGATGATATGTCACTTTCAGATGGGGATGGCAACATATGCACCATTGATGTCATGTCACTTGCAGATGGTGATGGCATCATATGCACCATTGATGACATATCACTTGCAGATTGTGATGGCATCATATGCACCATTGATGTCATTTCACTTGCAGATTGTGATGGCATCATATGCATTATTGATGTCATTTCACTTGCAGATGGGGATGGCATCATATGCACCATTGATGACTTGTCATTAGCCGATGGGGATGGTGTCATATGCACCATTGATGACTTGTCATTAGCCGATGGGGATGGCATCATATGCACTATTGATGTCATGTCACTTGCAGACTCGGATGGCACCATATGCACCATTGATGACTTTTCATTAGCCGATGGGGATGGCATCGTATGCAACATTGATGTCATGTCACTTGCATACTCTGATGGCATCATATGCATCGTTGATGACATGTCGCCTGCACATACAAATTCAATATTTTAATTGCATGACATATTTCATACCTCCATAACTTTAGCTTACCTTCCATTAAATAATTGCATTTAAGTTCATAACATGAGTTCGTATCGACTTACCACCTGGTAGTGTCAGCAGGATGCATGCAACAAGAGCAACAAATTGCTTCTTTAGGGGCTGAGCCATCTTTGTCGTGATGCGGTCGAAAGAGTGCCAAAGGCTGTCGAAGAATATTAGCTGAATTTCCTCTTATAATGGTCTGTGTGATATTAATTAGTGGCTGGCAAAAGCTTGTGTGCAAAGGGAGAAAAAAACAGCCGTTAAAATGTTAACATTATAACACTACTTAAGGGAATATAATGTCCAGTTGCTTTCTCCTGCTTGACCTCAATATTTTTAAAATTTGATATCGCTTATAATGCCTTTTTCTTCTTATTCTTCTGCAATCGTTCGGAGAAAGCCTCGTGGTTTCATTTAGGTTTCCTCTCCATAAAATGTATTGAACTTAGCTTGTTACACTTCCTCGTAAATTTTTTCTTTTACTTTGGCAAACAAATAAATAGAAAATTAATAGATGAATAACAATTTTATTATAAGACAAAACAGTTTTGTTTTGCGAAAAATTTTTCGACACTAGTCATGACCTCTTCGGTTGCCAATGCTGGTGTAACAATTTGAAATTAACTTTACAAATACGTGAACTTCTATGAAAGAATATAAAACGAAATACGAAAATACAACGGAAGTACATTTTCAAAATTGAATTAAACTCTATTTAGGAGACGAAATAAATTCTGAATGCTGATTGCAAAAAATGACAACAATGCTAGACCTTGTGGTTTTGCGTTTTCGGTCAGGCAACTTATCTATACATACACGTGTATATAATTTATTGAAACAATTATTGTTCAAAGACCTGACAATATCGATATATATCATCGACCCGCCGGAAGTCTAAACTTATCCCGGCGCAGCACACGAAAAGCAAATTAAAAGGGTAATCATTGAAAAAATGCAAAATGACATGACCACACGGTAAGGTTTTTTTTTTCACAATATTCGATCAAAAAGTTATAAATATGATAGAGATTCTATAAGAGAACGGAGCGACTACGTACTGTTCAGACATTTTGTACAGACAAATTATTTTTTATGAGATCCAGGATCGATATGGTTGCGAAAAAAATGAGTCAATGAAAAAAATTTACACATGAAAAAATGAAGTGATAAATTAACTAATCAAATAAAGAAGTAAAATATAAAGTGTAGGAGAAGATGCTATCAGCAGGCAAATTTCTCTCCATGATTACATCAAGATTACGATCTTAGGAAGTTGGAGAGGCATAAAGAGTGATTTCTTAAATTTTTTATTTTATTATTTGATGAGCGTTGTTTTTTCTACTGGAATTTTTTCCGTACTTTTGCTCCGAATCTTACAAAGGAATTATAGAGATTCTGAGTAAATCTATCTTGCCTCGGCCTTGATTTTTCTGGTTATCACAAAAACCTCATCCAATGATTGTTTATAAATCAGTTTGTAATCATAATGCAAAAAACCCCATTTGCCGATGAGTTACGTCACCGCACTTCCTTCCACGTCAACGGTATCTGCGATATTGATCGGTAAAGAGGAATGAGTACTCTTCACGATTTTCACGAAGACATTCTCCGGGTCATTTCATGTTTGTTTTTGTATGTTACCTATACATGCAGTAAAGGTTGGAGACTGTCTCTTCCTCCCTGGCTGGGAATTTTTTGGTTTAGGCCGTTAATGAATAAACTCATTTTGGAAAGATGGTCCAATATGCTTAATGGAGAAGTAATGTAGAATAAGCTGTTATGGATATGGCTACTATCATGGGATAGTTGTTTTGCTACAAGTGACCAGTTTGTCTGAGTTCTGTTGTCCCTTTATATTTCAACTGATAGCTGGTGTGATTCCGCATAATAACTGTCAGGTTGTATACAATAGCACTAGAGCTATTTTTGGATTGTACGTGGTCTCTTTGTTGAGCGCAAAATGCAAATTAACAAGAAGCTGTTTAAGAATACCATGACGTTTGTGGAAAGCATCATTTACCGATATGACGAAGCAAAAACAACCAAAAGTGAAAGAGGTAACCAATATGTATGAAAATGGACAAATGTCTTGATACTGAAAGATTACTTTTATTTATTTGGAAGAGGTACTGATCTAAAACTTAGTTCCTATCAACGAGCTGACCAGGCATTTGAAACTGACGTGGAGGTTAATAAATGCACTGCACATTCGTTCTGCGGTTAGCTTCGCAAACTTATATGTTTTTCCTCTCGGGAATGCAAGATACGACCCTGACTTAGTCGTTGATTATGTTCCCTGAAGGCTTGTTTTTTAATTTAAGTTTTCAACGTTCATTCCAGTTTCTTTATATTTATTCTTCTTATGCCTGCGGAATTTCTTTTATGTTTATTTATCCAAAAAAGATGCCTCACGTTTGAAAATAAACCTAACATAAGAAACCCACGAATTCGTCACACTTTTTTGAAATTCTCTCTTGAAAAAAGTTCCGCGCTGGTCAAACAATAACTGTTAAAAGATAGAGGGGCCGCAGCCAGGATAAAACATCTTGTAAAATTTAAAAAACGATCTCTGGCTAAAACTTTTAAAATACGAGCTTTCGGCTGTTTGCGCTACAGCCTTCAACGGGTAAAATGATAAGAAGGTAAGAAATACTAGGTGTGAAGTACAAAGTAAAAAATTAAAAATGCTGATAACTAAGAATGTTTGTTAAAAAGAATGTTGTATTGTCCGGGCAAAGGACAGGAATTGTTGTCCGCATTGGGAGTTAACTTGGAATGCCACGCTTCTAGTGTTTTTTTTAACAAACATTCTTAGTTATCAGCATTTTTAATTTTTTACTTTGTATTTCACACCTAGTGTTTCTTACCTTTTTATCATTTTACCCGTTGAAGGCTGTAGCGCAAACAGCCGAAAGCTCGTATTTTAAAAGTTTTAGCCAGAGATCGTTTTTTAAATTTTACAATAACTGTTAAGACGCAAACCCATAGATTTTTTTAATCTGATCTGTTTTCTGTCGCATGAAATCACTAATGTTGCTGACTAACAGATGCTTCTGTTTAAGTAAAAAAAAAGTGCCGTCGTAAACGGTACGAATTGTATGAAGCTTAGAAAAGCCGCCTGATTCACTTGATGCAAAGTAACGATGTTGGCCTGCTATAAGACATCAGAAGCTGGTGCGTGAGTCAGCCAATCTTATCTGATTTTACTCATTACCGATCAAACAACTGGCATCGGTCGAAAGTTAGATATTTGCATCTTATTACGATAAAATAACAAGAGATTTTCAAAGAAGGAAACCTTACCTTCCAGACCTGTCTTTACACGCGAAGATGCCAATGAGGAATGAAAATGACGAGCAAACGTCAATGTATTATACGTCAGATAAAGTTCTTGATGCGGAAAGAGGAAATATTTAGGTTTGCCGGTCACGGGCCGTGATCGCATAAAACGCTTATGGGAGTCTTTAAAAATGCAATGCTTGAAAGGAGTGCTTTCTTTTCTTTTTGCCAATATTTCCTTCGTAAAAACTCTCGTTTGTCTCAGGTCAGAATAAAAATTTACTCTCCGATCGATGCCGGTCTATAGGTCGCAAAAAATATCAAACCATGGGCAGCGGTCCAAAAGCTTCCCTCTATGTTTCAGGACACGGTTGAAAAACTCGGATTTGTTCCCCTTTCAATTGCTGCGTAAGTAACGCGCAACTTTGGTTAAAAATAAAACCAAAGAAATGCTTTCAAAACGAAGGAGTGGGAAATGTTACAAAAGTAAGGAGGGAAAGCGATAAAACGATTCATTTAGCAAATTAGTTATAACAAAACATGTTTATCTATTTTTCGGGTATCAATACATTTTTAAAGTGTTGCTTCTTGCGGTCAGCTTAATAAAGGCTTGTTAACAATAACTGTGAACAATAAGCTTCTTTAAAAAGGTTGCGGACTCACTCGGCTGAGGCAAACGAGAGTTTTACGAAGGAAATATTAGTAAAAGGAAAGAAAGCACTCCTTCCAAGCAATACATTATATTTTTCAAGCGGCGCTTCCAGCGGTCAGGTTAATAAAGGCTTGCTAACAATAATTGTGAACAATTAACAAACAAGTTTTAATTTAAAAGAAAATAGTTAATTCTATTTGAGTCCACAACATTTTGACCACTGTGATGACGATTATAATCAGTAAACCTCGCGAAACCACTGTTAAATTGGTGAATGATGTTCGAATAAAATTAAATAAGGTTTACCTAATAAAGAAGTCATGTCTCAGGGTTGTTTCCGCTCCTCAAGGATCAAACCTTATCTAAATAGGATGACCGGATAATGTTAGTAGCAAGCAAGGCGTATACAAACAACGTGTTTAAAATCCTTTTAGACAGGAAACTGTGCACCTGCGAAAAAATTCGATAACAGCAATCGTTAACCACCGAGCTACAATCTTCTCGGCAAAGTGGCCAATGATATGGGCTATTTGGATACGTGCGCTAAGTGGCCTAGCAACCTTCAAGACTATGTTGATAAAACCCAGCTAATTGTTGTGGTAAGGAGCATGGCTATGTTCTTCCTGGAACTCTTTGATGTGCGGACTGAAAAGAAGTAACTAAATTGCTGCTAGATTTCAGTGGCTAAGCGACTTGATGTGACTAAAAGGCTACAGTTTTACGTGGTTGCATGTCAGTTCCTCCTAGGCTGGCTGCTAACTGTATAAATAGTTACGACATGACCAGATAGCTACATAGCTCCATCAGCACATGATCACCTGGTTGCCTAACCGTATAGAATCGTTACTGCGTGACACCTGTACATGTGACTACAACTGAAGAGGGTTGAAAGGCTCCTGAGGTACTAAACCAATCATACAAGAGACTTCTTTCTCACTTGGCTACTTGGCTGCCTGTTACATGTTGCTACATGGATGCGAGGCTTCCAAGCTTCAAAGCTAACGTGCAGACTAGCATTTATAAACTTTTGAAAACTCGAAGCTCAGTTAAGTGGTAGCCCCAACCAGGCTACAAGGCAACTTCAGAATGGGTAAAGTGAGCAATCTACGAACCACACTAACGAGAGGTTTGAGCATGTGAATAAGCTTTGCATGGTTTCGTCCTGTCGCGTTCTTTCTTTTAACGATCGCAGTGAAAACAGGTTGGAAAACATGACGAAGATTGCTATTGGTCCTGTTGGTGGGAATGCTGATAGCACAAAGACAATTGTCTAAGTAACAAAGAACCTGCAAAGTATTTTTGTCGAGACAGCGGAGTTCTTCTTAGGAGTTATGGCTGACAGAGGAGTTATTCAATATTTGGAAAGAAGTGTGACATAGCAGCCTAAATCTGAATGCATCTGGATAATCACAGAGTAATAATTCTAGTTTGTGTTCAGTTAAGGAAGGAAAGCGGTGGCTCTTTCTCAACGCGCATATAACAGGCCTAGAATGTTAATTAGGACTCAGATGGACAGTGAACGAAATTATCGCAAGGAGTGATATTTTGTTTAGGACAAAATAGAAGCCAATCGCTCCGAAGTGTTGAACGGTTAAAAGAGGTTGATACCAAAAGAATCAGGCATTTTGGAGGCTAAATAATTGCTGTTACTCTTAACCATTTATACCCTGAGAGTGACTAGCATCTAATTTCTCCCTACAATATCACTTCTGAATCGCACATTAAGGTCATGAGAATAAAGGAAATGATCAGCACCCCAGGAAATGTATAAAAAAAAGTGTGGAGAATATGCATACTGATGCTAAGGTATGAGGGGTTAATGTGATGAAAAAACCAGATACGACAATACGACAGATACCGTTAACAGAGATTTAATTAACGGTATAAATATGAGAAATGAATTCCGAGAATTTTCCACTGACCGATTCATAAAGACTGGCCGTTTGACAGAGGTCCGCTCAATGGAGGTTTGACCGTACAACACCAACTTATTACGAGTAGCCAACAGTCAATTAGTAAGGAGACCTCAGCTGAGATCAAAAGAGATGAAACGAAGTCACGAAGACAGGAACGTTCGATGAAAAGACGTCAATTCCTTCGATAAAACTGGTCGTTGATTAATTTATTAGTGTTTTCACTGATTAATGAAACGCGGAGTAAGGACAGATCAAGCCGGAATAGCGTCACAATACATAATTAGAGGATGTAAATTTTTTCACTGAGTGCACTTCAATAAAACAAAAACCAGGAGAGCGAATGTAAATTCCATGACCCAGTTTAATATTCCTGTTTATCATAACAGAAGCAATGTTACTGCGAGAGAACTTTTATTCCATAAACTATATTGTCACACCAAGAACCTGACGATGACTGTTTTGGTACTTGCTGTTGTTTATTAAGTGCACGAGTTTCTGTCTTTTGTTGGTTTCCCAATGATTGATGAGAGTATCTGACTAATTTGTAACTAGGGACATGATGATGTAATGCTCTGCAGCGCTTGAAATATTAATTAAAAAACGCAACATCATGACATATTTAGCGATAGAAGCCTATTACCAAGGGTAAAATAAGGTGGCGGAGGGTTATTCAAAATCCTAACACATCATGATAGGGCCGGAAGTTGAAAATTTTTGAGTATTTTATAGGTTTCGGAGGTCATTACCACTTTGTGTAACAAAGAATACCAAGAGAGCGGAACATTCCGAAATTTGCAAACAATACCTCAGCATAGTTAACTAACAGATATTTAAGCAGTAAAAATAGTTGGGGAAACAGAAAGCTCTTCGACTATTCTTCCATCAGGAACAGAGATATACAGAGAAACATGACTGATGCGTCAACTCTCCCACCCGATTTTTACAAAGACTTTGGAATCGAACAAGATTTGTTTCAATCAGCCTTCCAAGATTCTGGCAACGCAATGTTTAGCTTAAGACCTGGTTGGTCATTAGGCTTTACTCATGCGGTGTTGACAACCGGTGATAAACCTAAAACAGTGGCTTCAGTTGGAGGGGAGCCCTTGGAGGCAAGTGCTGCCGGTGAGTTGTGGAAAAAGTGCACCAAAGGGACACCTGTCACTGAAGAGTATTGCTGTGTACATAACTGCACCAACCCCAATTGTAAACCAACGAGTCCTCAAAAGGCAGGAGCCACTGCACATGTCTACGCTTCATTTCAAACGCCACAACATGACATCCGCTTCATGATTCTGCTCCCAACATGCTGTGCTGATAACCATGCAGGTAAATGTCGCAAAGAGGAAGTCAACTTTGCTGAAACAGGCAAAGACGCGTATGTCTTGTACACAGCTCTTAGTGATCCGCCTCCTCGAGTTATCTTCATCGAAGTATCAGACGCCACGGCTTCTGGAAAAGGCAGTAAGGGTAAAGGCACCGGGAAAGGCGGAGGATTGAAAGATGATTATTACCCTGGTCCACCAGTAAAAGCCAAAATAGCTGGTGTGCACAAGTGAGACGATGTTATCAAGATAGAGTGAGTAATGATGATTTTCCCCCTGGTCGACCAGATGGAGCCTTGATAGCTGGTGTGCACACTGTAACCAGTGCCGATTGAGACCATTTTGAGTCCGCAGTGATGGCTCATATCATCGGTTTAAGACTAAACAGTTATAAAGTCGGTTTTAATAATGATGAAGGGCAGAGTATATCGTAGTCTCCACGGATTTAAGTGCTAAATAGTGTAAGCCTTTTTAATCTAACAAAAAAAATAGTAAGTGTGCAATGCGATTGGAATGCCCTTAGTTGTTATATATGTAATGGTTTTCTTAGTCCTCAATGTAAGGCGTAACTTTCATGTAACGGACGCAACTTAAATAAGCAATAAAAGAACAAATGACAATGGCTCGCTGTTCATATTTCTACAAAATCGAACCTCCGCAAGGGCCTTTAATCTTATTTCAACACCCAAAAAGGAAGGGTAGGAGGGGGATAAAGGAGGGGGGGGGGGCGCTTCTGCATGATCTTATTTCATGCATGAGTTTGTGAGGAATTCATGCGTCACGTGTAAACCCTTTTCCACCCTCGTAAAGGCCATAAACTCGCATCACAGCAATCGGTATAACATCTAAGCGGTCACCTAAAGACGAACGGTGCAACAAAATGCGTGACAACTTGCTCATGCATAGGAATCCTTGTTAGAGTTATTCCCTTGGTGAGGAAGTCATAAGTCTTAAGAAAAGAAAAAGAAAAAGACACGATTACTGCAGAAGGAAAGCTAATTTATTTGCTGTATCGACAAGAAGGCTAAGAAAGATGACCACCCCGCATTTTAAAGAGTAAACTTGCCCTGTTACTCGCTAAGTCCTCCGCATCCTAATCATGCATTATGCGTAATGCCGAACTGACAATCTCTGGGTTGCGTATAAGCACACCGTAGTAAAGTCACCTCGCTAAAGAGAAAGGGCATCAAGGAATTTTGAAGTAATGTAACATCTAATGCGAAACACCCTGAGGAGTTCTGGAAAAAAATGAAGCCATTACTCACTAATTCGTCCTTGTCCAAACAGAACAGCGTGACATTAGTAGAGGATGGCAAAGTTCAGACGGAGCCCAGTGAAGTGGTGCTGTATTTGAAACCCACCGCGGCAGCGTGGAGAATTTTAGCGATCACCCGAGTGTTCGTGGGATTGCGTCAAGACAGGTGTTGGAACACCCATTTAACTTTGAACCAGATATCCGATCTGTTCAGTACCAAACGGGCCCACGGCATTGAATTTATCTGTTTGTTAACTGGACAATGATAAAATAAATTCTTGAAAAAAACTGTGTACATATGTTCAGTGTCGGTTACACTTTCTAGATCCTTAAATCCCTCAAATGTTCATCTTTTCTCTTTGAAATAGCATGTAACGAATTTATCGCACGTCAAGTTAAGTGATACCTCAGAGAAACAAACTTTTATTACTATCAGCTTGGAAACGCTTGAATATCTAAATTGAGGTTGTTTTGTTATAAAAGCCCACTGTTAGGATGAGGCCACAGAGTTCTAAGAGGCGTTTTAAACTGGCTGATTATTTCGACCTCGTTGATGATTTTTGTTTTCATTAAATTTACAATGCACTGTCATGCTGGTATGCCTTGTTATCAGATCCAGGTACTTTGTCATACGTTGGAGACGCATAGCTCTGTAAAAAAAAGATACCAAGATCAGTTAGGCGAGGAAAAATCAATGGAAATGTCTTGAAAACCATCTATTTTTTATCGTCGGGAAGGGGGGAAGGAATGTGGTTGCGTAGCAATAAAATCTACCTAATCCCCTTTCCTAAGCCTCTGTAGCGTTCTAATGACCCTCCCCCACCCCTCATTGGCAGTCAACTTTCTATGTTCTTCCATTTAAACTCTGTTAGCAACAGATGGCATCCTTCGTTACCCCCACAAAACAATGTAAGCCCCAAAAGACACTGGTCGACAAACCTGCGGCTGAGCCCTCAAGCCATTATACCCGTTTTCCATTAGTTGCCAGTCTCCATCAAGGGCATACAATTCTTTCTTTTCATCCTGAACAGCGTTTCTGTATTTCACCTGTTCAAATAGAGAAGAGTAAATGAAAAGAACGCTTGAGCAACTCTTAAGCAGGAAACTACACCGCCTATGCCTAAATGTCTTTGTAGCGATAACCCTGCATGATAATTTTCAGTCGTTGACATGATAGAAATATGTCGGAGCCATGCCGTACACCATCATGTTCCTACAACCAACCCATCGTGATGAAAAAAATTAAAAGTTCAATTTTTTCCCACCACTTCTCTCTCAAATACCTTCTGCCGCTCCCTTACCTCACCAGTATAAATGACGCGACAGTAAAGCTCTCAATCATTTGATTTCGAGTGAGCAACAATTGTCATCAAGAACTTAGACCAGCCAACTACATGAATGCAATTGAAACAGGGTGTACATTTGTATCTGTTGCCGAGCACGCCAAATTCGATCCTTTCAGATACGTCCTTGGTTGATAGTTTTGATGATTCAAATACGCATCGCAAAATGCAAAGAAATTAACAGCATACTCACTGCCAAAACGCCAATAGCCACCAATAGAAAAAAGACAATTGTTGCAGCTGCGATTAGCACGATCTCCCAGTCCTTGATTGTCGATTTTTCTGTAAAAAGAAAGTGAGAGAGAGAGAGCCTTAAGAACAGGAGATCTTATCATAACTGATGATGGTACAAAACATCATCCAGATTTAGTCACAGCAAGCCCACGATGTTAAGTGTGGATGCTATTTGTATCTGCAACTGTGGGCTGGGGTTTTTCGAAATTCAACTTTGATCCAGATTTCTTGAAAGAGTAGATCGGCTCTGAAGCACATTTCTTGTTTTATGATTCAGTGATAAGCTTCTTGCGCCGCAGATCAGTCGGTTGCGTAAACAGAATAAGAGAGATAGTTAGATCAGTTAGTTGTTTCACCACATTTCTCGAGGATGGAGGTTATTACTCAAGTAAGCACGATGTACCAAAGACCTGAGATATGAATGTTGTATACCTTTACCGCTGATCTAAAGCTCGGCCTGAATCCATAGTTAGTGGTAAACCGCATGAAAGGCCTCATGATGGCCAAATACGTAATCAAAGAAGTAGATAAAATAAGCGAAAATTCTGTGACAACTCATTCACTAAGTATCGCAGAAATTCTGCGACCACTCATTCACTGGGTGTCGCAGAAATTCTGCAACCACTCATTCACCAGGTGTCGCAGAAATTCTGCGACCACTCATTCACTGGGTGTCGCAGAAATTCTGCAACCACTCATTCACCAGGTGTCGCAGAAATTCTGCGACCACTCATTCACTGGGTGTCGCAGAAATTCTGCAACCACTCATTCACCAGGTGTCGCAGAAATTCTGCGACCACTCATTCACTGGGTGTCGCAGAAATTCTGCAACCACTCATTCACCAGGTGTCGCAGAAATTCTGCGACCACTCATTCACTGGGTGTCGCAGAAATTCTGCAACCACTCATTCACCAGGTGTCGCAGAAATTCTGCGACCACTCATTCACCAGGTGTCGCAGAAATTCTGCATCCTCTCATTCACTAGATGTTGCAGAAATTCTGCATCCTCTCATTCACTAGATGTTGCAGAAATTCTGCATCCTCTCATTCACTAGATGTTGCAGAAATTCACTCATGGCGTGATGGATACAGGAATATAACGGTGCCACAAATATTCAGTCAATTAACTTTCAATAGAAGTTATGTACCTAAAATAGCACATGGCTTAATGCCACATGTCAAAATTTAGAATGCTAAAACGTTAAGAAAGTAAGCAATACAACGTACAGTTCCAGTCACATAACTTTATTCTATGGTCAGGTACAAAAACTGAATGAAAAAGATCGCTAATTTAATAAAATTTAAGTTTATTGTATAGCAAATAAGCAACCTACTCTAACCAAAATATATGAACTAGTCACAATTTCAGTCCTTTGACCCATTTTAAAAGATTTGTATACGTGATAAATTGAAAACAAATATATCATTTAAATCTTGCTCTGACTTGGAAAAGATCACAGGGAAATTAATGCTCAACCCTCTAATGAAAACCTTAAACCGTCCACTATTCAGGGGAAACTAAATTAAGAGCATCACAGATATAAGTTAATGTCTACACTGATGTTTACAGTAGGTAATTATACTACATGTGTATCTCAATTAAAGGGCAAAAATAAGCTTCTAGGAAAAAATAATCCTCTTTCTCTCTGTCAGCCGCAACTGTTTCCAGAATAAGAAAAATCAAACCGTGCAATGCTGCCTAATAAGTCACAAACCAATGAAAGGGAAAATGTACTGCAGACCCACTTTACAAAGCTATTGTGAGGGCGCCTTCTGGTTTTGGCCGGGTTCTACATTGAAAACAACGACGGAATCCAAGAAATCTGAAATAATTCGCCAATGCTTATCGAAGTGTATTTCAACCGGAGTGAATTATGCATCGTATCAATTTTTGCAACGACAAAATTGGACTAAAATGTGCTTTTATGAAAAGTTTGTGGGTTTTACATCTCCATCGAAGACTGAAAACATAAAATTCATAACTAAGTGTAAGCCTAGACTAAGATATAACGATTTGATAGCCGTTTGGTAAAAATTGTAATTATATCGGTGCTATTTACCTGGCAAACAAAGTTTCCCTCAGACCATTTATCGTTATCTAAACGCTCTAATTTGTCGTTACCCAATCGCTCTGACGAAGGGCGAACGCTCGAAACGTCAGCCTTTAAAATCTTTACGGTGGCCAATTTACGTAATCAACTCAATTGGTAACACTAAATTACATTTATATCGTTTCGATACGTTACTATTGAAGTTCGCGCTACCGGTCGTAGTAACTGTTAAGAGGCTGTCTCTCTTATTTCCACCCGGTCAATTTTGCCTCAAAAATAATTTTTCCTGAAACTCTGTTAACAGAAAGACTTTACCTAGGAAAGAACTAAATTAGATTTGGTTTGATTCGAAATAATTTTCTGACTGCATTACGGGCCATAATTATTTCCCAGTCCGTAGGGACCGTCGCAGCGTCTCGAAAATTGAAAAATAGGCATATTTTGTAACGTTGTAAAATATTTGATTCGCATAGTTAAGCCACAGAATTTATATCAGATTGCTTAAAAACCTTTCTAGTTTGCCAAGAAAGTTAGAATTTGCCCTCTCAATAAATTTGAAAAGGCGAATTTTAGCATATTCTGACCACTAGAAATCGCCATCGGCCGATGGCCGTAAATAACCTTGATTTAGACGCTAAGTTTTGGGATTTGGGACCTGGTTGACGATTCTATCCTAGCCGTTAAGTTTAGACCTTTACAGGCAAAAATATGCAAAAACCTCTGTACGTTTTCGATTTTTCAAAAGTTATGACCGTTTGAATCAGCACATTTACGAGCATTCGCGATTTTTCGCCTACACCAAAATCGAACCACTGGAGCAGATTTCGTCATAAATACAGCTTACCCGCTTACCAGTTCACCAGTTTGGGAAGCGAGGAATATCTGAAATTTCACATAAACCCATGATTTCTCCGGCTATTGACAGGTTGCTGTTCTGTGGACACAATCGACACGGAACCGAGAGAAGCAAGCTCAGGATATTTGAAATTGATTTATTAATTATATGATATCAAACTCCAGGTAAAAGCATTTATTATTTTCATCCAAAATTTTTCTGCCCAAATATTACTTTGGGATACAAAACAAAACCATATGGCACAACGTACGGCACAAGTTATCAGCGGTCTTCTCTTTTGTGCGGACCTTTGTGAGAACGGTATAACATGAATCTAAATTTAAGCGATTATTACTTCACTTCAGAAGCCTAAAACCTTCATTTCTCCCTCAGCTTCCAGACATGGAGAGTTTATATTCTGATTTTGGAAAAAATTCAGCTCTGCAGCGATGTTAAATGGGGGATTCACCGCGAAATGTGGCCAATTCCGGCATTTGTTTTGATACCACGAATCACGATGGATGCCGCCTACTTTTCGAAGGCAATACCTAGCTATTTGTTGAAGTTATCATGGATTTCACCAATTTGGTTATTAGAAAAATTCTGAAGTGAGCCATGAAGCCGAGCTGCAAAGCGGGTAAGCTGTATTTATGACGAAATCTGCTCCAGTGGTTCGATTTTGGTGTAGGCGAAAAAATCGCGAATGCTCGTACATGTGCTGATTCAAACGGTCATAACTTTTGAAAAATCGAAAACGTACAGGGGTTTTTGCATATTTTTGCCTGTAAAGGTCTAAACTTAACGGCTGTGTTGGATAGAATTGTCAACCAGGTCCCAAATCCCAAAACTTAGCGTCTAAATCAAGGTTATTTACGGCCATCGGCCGATGGCGATTTCTAGTGGTCAGAATATGCTAAAATTCGCCTTTTCAAATTTGTTGAGAGGGCAAATTCTAACTTTCTTGGCAAACTAGAAAGGTTTTTAAGCAATCTGATATAAATTCTGTGGCTTAACTATGCGAATCAAATATTTTACAACGTTACAAAATATGCCTATTTTTCAATTTTCGAGACGCTGCGACGGTCCCTACGGACTGGGAAATAATTATGGCCCGTAATGCAGTCAGAAAATTATTTCGAATCAAACCAAATCTAATTTAGTTCTTTCCTAGGTAAAGTCTTTCTGTTAACAGAGTTTCAGGCAAAATTATTTTTGAGGCAAAATTGACCGGGTGGAAATAAGAGAGACAGCCTCTTAAGATCGCGTTGAAAACAATAAGGTAGGTGCTTTCAAATGCGTATATATTGTACACTTCTGACCTCTTATCAACCTTGAAATTTGAAAAGTTATCGACATTGAATTGACTGCATGCGATACAGGTGTTTTTAACTTTACCTTCCATTTCTAACTAACTCTCTAAATCCGGAATTATTTCTCCATAAATGAAAGATCCTGTATTCAAAGAATTGTTTGAGTCATCGAAGTCAACTTACTGATCTTCATTGGGAAATCTTTCCTCTGGTGGTGATTCCAGAATCCGATGTAAAAATCAACATGGCTCGTAGAACTGTGAGATGTTTTCTGGTGTACTCGCCATCATCGGGTGTAATAATTTTTTTCGACGGATATAAGTTAACTCCACTCAAAGTCTGACAGGAGCGCTTAGCAAACAAAACTGACAAAAGCCCAATTAATTTTACGATTATTGATATATTATGAGCGCATGTTGGCGGTTTGTAAAACAATGGGTTGAAGGGACTTTTGTCCCTCATTGGTGAAGTTGCACAGTGCACAGCTTACGAGTTCTAATCGAAATACTAAACCTTTGTTCGCCGATTAGGTATGTAGTGAACACGAATGGAGACTTTATATCTTTGACTATGGGCGTTACACCTGTGAAGTTAACCATAATTGAGTGCATGCTCAATGTGCCACCAGTGTAGTTATGACCCGCCGGGACGGCTGTGACTAAGGACCTTAAGCAGTCAGGACGGCAACGCCAAAGAAGACTTCGACTAAAAAATGAATTTCTGCCTTTAATTAGAATTTCAAAAATAGCTGCACGTGTTTACCGTCTCATACGTCGCCACTCCTCAACTTCAGCATAACGTATTAAAGAAGCGTTGGGCTCCAAACGGAAATTACAAAAATTTGCCGTCGCGGTTTTTGTTCGCTGACGACGCAAATTGTGGTGATTTCACGTTGTTGTTTTGCATAGGACGGCTGAGAAATGTACAAAGTTTTAAAACGCACGTGCTGAGCTATTGTTCTGCCAATTAAATCTTTTGTTTTTCCAGGTCCTCGTTGCCGTCACCGTCGTGGTTTGCTTAAGGTCCCTACTAAAAGTGGGACGGGGACGTGAGGACTGGAACTCGGGGAAATGGAACTCGAGACGTGGGACGCGAGGACTCGGGGACGTGGGACGCGGGGACTCGGGGACGCGTGGAGACTCGGAAACGTGATGAACAAACCTATTTTTTGCGCTGAATTTGTGAAGTATAATAATAAAGATCGAGAGGAAAACACGGTTACTCACCAGGAAAGTCCTCCATAGCTGCCTACGATGTTTCAAGACCCCTTGCGTTGAAACTATTCTTTACCGAGAGTTATCACGGTAAAATAGGCAAGCAAACATATCCTGCCGAACCATGGACGCTGAAAACCATTGGCTACTACTAACCTGAGTCCCACGTCCCCGAGTCCCACGTCCCCGAGTCCCACGTCCCCGAGTCCCACGTCCCCGAGTCCCACGTCTCCGAGTCCCACGTCCCCGAGTCCCACGTCCCCGAGTCCCACGTCCTCGAGTCCCACGTCCTCGAGTCCCACGTCCTCGAGTCCCACGTCCTCGAGTCCCACGTCCTCGAGTCCCACGTCCTCGGGTCCCACGTCCTCGGGTCCCACGTCACCGAGTCCCACGTCACCGAGTCTCACGTCTCCGAGTCTCACGTCTCCGAGTCTCACGTCTCCGAGTCTCACGTCTCCGGGTCTCACGTCCTCATAGTAGCGAGGCATTTCAAACAGTTAACGAGCAGGAGAAAGAATCAAGGAGGCTTCTAAGTTGATTAGATTAGTACGCATGGGAAAATGTTACATTCTTAATTGATTTGAAGGTGTGGAAACCTCAGACGGAAAAGTAATTGTTTGCGACTCTTTTCTCTTCGCCGCTCTTCTCGTCTCCCTAAAGTGATTCATAGGTCTGTCAGCTGTGAAAAAAAGATAGCCCTGGAACCAACTCACATCTGATTCGCGTCCGTTAGATTCTTCGTGCGCCAGATGCCTCCGAAAGATAAGGGGAATGGAAGCATTGGAAGTATGGTGCAGTAAAATAATACAACAGGAGCTACTTATCTTTACTGAACAGGAACAAGAGTTGACCATTTCACCAAAAATAATCGGCGCCGAATCTTTGCAAGAGCCAACACATTCCTTTGCTGGACCCTCTGAAGAATCAACTCGTGAGAGGAAACTGGTGCATCATCAAGGGTTTATACGTGGCGCGTGATGAAGGCTAAAGTTAAGATGTGACGCGTGAATTTTACTGAAAGGTTAACTTTATTCGTGAATTTACGAAACTGTGTGAGGCCTGAAGTATGCTTGAATCCTGAAATTTTTTTCTCATGGCGTGAAAACCTCAAGATTGCTCTTAAACCATGCACACAAGAGGAGAGGTTAGAAATTTTCCCTTTTATATCCGTGACGCGTGAACTGATTTTTCGAAAATTTGTCGTAGACCTGCAATATCTTAACGGTCATCTCTCATCTTGAATAAGTTCCAACGAATTCACTGAAGGGGTGCGTAATTAATAAACCCACGATTATACGAAAGGTTCAGTAAAGCTAAACTTCAGTAAAACATTATCTGCGCGAAAGCCAAGTTAGCCTTATTACACCAAGACCTGTTCAAATCATAGTCAAGATGGTGTTGATGAATTCATAAATCCTGTTTTGAAAATGTTCATGTGATGTAACTTCTCTTTATTTTAATTTTTCAGATCCATTCATATAGAAGAAGGCCTTACAAACCCCTGTAATTGTACACTGGTCTGTTTCAAGACAAATGACACCTAGACATCTACGTGTGAGCAGTGAAAGAGTAATTTTCTTGGATGCTATTGCATCAACAGTACTTCATCATCTTGTGAACAGAAGGAAGAGGAGTAAAAAATCTTAAATCTTGTATCGTCAGTTGATATGAAAATTACTGAACGGGTAACTTCGTGGAAAAACATTTATCTCATACAAATTATTGACGATGTCGTCACTCGGTGATGGTGATGTAAATTCGGCTTTAAGTGTCCTCATTCCAAGGTCGTCTAATTTGAAATTTGTTTAAAAATGAACGGATCATCATATTCTGCAACAGATGAGCTCTTTACGCCAAGAATTTCTGCGGCATTTGACGTCAAGGCGTGAAGACGTTTTGCAGCAATGGACGTCAAGGCGTGCAGAATTTCTCCGACACTGGACGTCAGGGCGTGCAGAATTTCTATAGCACTGGACAACAAGACGAGCAGAATTTCTGTAGCATTGGACATCAAACCTCGCTGAATTTCTGCATCATTAGACGCCATCCCATGCAGAATTTCTGCAGCACTGAACTTCAAGGCGTGCAGAATTTTTGCACGCTTAGGCCGTCAAACCTTGCAGAATTTATGCAGCATTTGACGTCGTACCTTGCAGAATTTATGCAGCTTTAGACGCCATACCATGGAGAATTTCTGCAGCATTAGAGGCCATGCTATGGAGAATTTCTGCAGTATTGAACGTCAAACCATGGAGAATTTCTGCAGCATTAGACGCCAAACCATGGAGAATTTATGCAGGATTGGACGTCAAACATTGCAGAATTTCTGCATTACAGTTCGTAATACCATGTCAAATAAAATTGAAAAGAAAAACCGCTTAAACATATTAAGGGTTAAAATCAAAGACTTTATCATTCCATTTAAACGAGCAGAGCATTATGCGCAGTTTGACCAGATTTAACAACCAACGCAGTTAAAAATTGAATATTTCTCTAAGTAAAATGCACCTACGTTTAACTTTCCGTTGAATTATACAAAATGTTGCTCTTTTGAAGCAACACATTTTCTTAATCCGTGAAAACTGAAGCATTTTGCTTTTATTTCATAGGAGAAATTTCTGTGTTTTTTGCCTAAATAGTGCTGCTTTGAAGCAAACATTTTACAGTGTCTGGAAAAAAAGCACGATATTTTGCGGAATCGACATGAAAAATATGCCTAAAAGGTCCATTTCTCACGGAAAGTGCTATTTTGGAAAACACAAAATAGTTTGGAAAGCGTTTTGAGTGGAAATATATTCCTTGAGTGGAAATGTTCCTTAAAAGTATACATGTCCTAAAGAGAGGTTCTAGCCGGAAATGCGATAATCTTCATTTCGAGTTAGTGTAGTAAAACGGATAAGGTAGTGGATACTTTTATGCATGTCAGATTACACTGAACTTCTTTGAAGGCTAACAACATAAAAGCAACATAAAAAATAAAAGGACACTGTAACTTGCCTTTGGTTGCAGTTGGTGCTGCTGTCGTCTGAACAACCTGCTTCGTTACAGTTATATCTCCCGTCAGCCTCAAAAATCCCAGTTCGCTCGAGCCATTACCTTTTCCAAGAGCTTGCACGATGTTCCCACCGGTCACAGTTGAGGTTGCTGGAAATAGCAATTCATAGTCAACGCCAACACTTCCTTTGAAAAAACGCTTGTAATTAATATCTATGAAATCTGAAAATTTCTTTTTGAAAAATGGTTTTAATTTCGAGTCCAAAACTGTAATGAGGGCACGAGATCTTGGTGAGTTGATGTCATCATAGCCTTTGTAATAATCCTGATCCAGTTTCACTGTACCGGCAAATGTTTGGGTAGGCGTCTCTGTATAAAAAAGATCAACAATAATGTATCAACATATTGAAACGATTAAAAAAAAAAAAACAGAGAGGAAACAACGAAAACGACATATCAGACTCAGATACAAGTCAAACGCCTCGATTTTGAATTGAGGACGACAACACCCACAAGGAGCGTGCAAGAACAGAGTACGAGGTCCAAGTAGGGATAAGAAAGCTTGCAAGAAAACGGATCAAACTCTTCGCTGTTTTCCTTGTCAAGTGCTGTATTCATTCTGCCTGCTTTCTTTCTACAAAATTTATCAGTGATCAACATGTCATGTATTTGGGCACAGGTACAGTACTGTGCACAGTAATGCAAATGACAGTCGCCGATTATCGAGAAAATCGCGAGTTATCGACGACATTCGGACAGTATTTAAACTGGAATGATCGGCGATTTGTAATTATAGTCATGATGACGATGATAATAATAATAATAATGATAATGATAATAATAATAATGATAATAATAATGATAATAATAATAATGATAATAATAATAATAATAATAATAATGATAATAATAATGATAATAATGATAATAGTAATGATAATCCGGAGGAACAAATAATCCATAAACCAGTTTAAACACCTGGTGTGAAACGCTTTAGATAACTCTATGAACACTGCTCATGTTGCTTCACCGCCATCCCATTCTTTCTAAGTATTTAAAGAAAGTTACGCCAATTCAGTTGAGCGACTAGATCGAAAGCCAAACTGATGTTCGGAAAGAAGTCCGCTTCATTCGAGATGTTTCATTACCTGCTTAAACACCGTTTTCTCCAAATCTTTTACAGAGTAAGGAGAATTCATATTGGTTTATAGTTGATTACTTCTAGCAACTAGGGGGGAATCACCTGGTGAAGTGACCAGATTAACTGGAAAGAAAAAAACTGGAAAGAAATTTGTCTAAGCAAGTCGGTTGACGCAAAGAGTTTTCAAGACCGGTTGGCGTGAAGGAAAAGGGACTCGACTCTTCAAAGAATGTGAGATATCTCTATGCCGCAGGTGAGTTAGAAGGTGGAAAAGAAGAGCAACAGACCCGACTTGTCTCTGAAGGTCTGCAATATCGAGAGATCAATTGTGAATAAGAAGGAGCCTGTTCTCTACTATCTGAAAGATGAACCAAAGCGTGGTTTCGTTGGAGAAGAGACTCAGATTGTTCCTCTGGAACTGAGTTGCCTTCTGAAGAAATTCATTGATTGGAAAAAAATTATTAAAATGAGTTTCTCAATAGACGCAAGCATTCCTGATGAATCAATTCAAGAAACTGATAAATATATGAACAACAAAAAGATCGTCAAGCTTGCCAATCCAACTGACAATGAAGACGCAGCAAACAAGAAGTACGTTGATGAAAAACGGAAACAATTGATTTATTCTCTTTTTTGTCAAAATATGCAGAAAAAAATTTCTCATTGAGACATTCATCAAAGAAAAAGCAATCATGCTGGTATTATACAGACAAAAACTCGTACAGTGCAGTGAAGACACTTTTTCTCTTTCTCTAAAGACAGTCTTCAATCTCCCATTCAAATTTTCCTTTTCTTTTCCGCATCGTCTCTATTTGCTATCTTGAATCAAAACAGATGATCCTTGAAACGAGCGAATAACATAATGAAATATCCTTTCATTGGAAATAGAATCTGGTGGATTTCTCTGTCAAGAGAGTCAGAGTATTTAAAAGAAAAGATTTTTGGATTTATCATATTGATTTTGAAGGAGGAGTAAGGTATGCTTAAAAAAATGGACTTTGATCCAAAAACATACCCACCAGCTCCGGGGAGATGGAAAATTATCAGCTGTCATTGGGTGAAAGAGATTGACAACGATTTAAGTGGCGATGCTTCTTCCTTTTGGTTCAATGATGAAAAACTTATCAACTTTTCTGTAACCCCTACAATAGAGGTAGAATTCGTATAGGGGAGTTACACAAAAGTAGCTGGAGATCGTTTTCAGAAATGACTGAACTCAGCCTGTCATACTCTCCTCATATACAAAGACAATTTTAGAAAAACAAATCAAGGCACATCAAGACTTCCTTGCGAGAAGATACAACATTGATACTTGAAAATCCTAACATCAACAATCAACGCCTTTTCAGCGACGCTGGTGGCGTGACAAAAGAATCATTCAAGATGATAATATTCACACCCTCTTCAAAACTCACCTGTGAAAAAATTCAAGTAACCTTTGAAATTAAGGTTGATTTCAAAATGTACAACAACGTTTTGTTTAATCAACATTAATTTCAAGGTTAAATTCGTGATTTGCCTTTAAAATCAAGGTTAACTTAAAGAAAACGTCAGAACCTGCTTTTTCTAACTACTAGGTGCACACATGTATCATTCCCTACTTAGCAGTACTTCGCTGGAACGATATATTACTGGAACGGAAAGTGTCAGACAGACCCGTACCTGATTGGCAGGTTGTCCCTTCAAACGCTGAAGTACATGTACATTTGAACGTTTCACCAACTTCTCTGCAAGTTCCATCGTTTTCGCATGGGTTTGGATTACAGGCACTGAGTTCTAAGGGTAAAGACGCGAATAATTCAGACGGGATTGAGATGGAATGTTTACGTATATGTGTTAGACATATCTTATTTTCATTAGTATAACCAAATACATTTTCTCGTTTCAAGTCAAATCAAATCAGTGCCCTAAATTTTCAAATAGGTAAACGTAATGTCGCTCATTGACCAAAATCTTCAAGTCTAAAATCATCGATGATATCCTTCAATGCTGCTACACTAAGTTAACACCTCAAAATGAAAGAAATGTGAGCTAAATAGAAAAAAAATTTTAAAAAAAGTGACACATACAGAGAAAATTTATTTGCCTTAAATTGCCCTCACTCAAATTCAATCAGATTTTTCCTTGCTTTTCCACAAAAGTAGAAATGGTTCGTAAGTTAAAAGTTTCGTTATGAACATCTAACGAGACTTACTTTCCTCACAGTTTTCTCCAAAGTAACTATCGTTACATTCACATATAAAACCATTTATTCTGTCAAGGCACTTTCCATTTCCTGAACAGGTTTTGTTTTCACAGTCGTTAATATCTATGACAGCAAAAAGAAAAACAACAGCAACATTTAGCATTGTTTACAGGTGCTGGTATCGTAGGAAAAACAAAATCTAAATGCATTCATCAGTTACCTATGGAGCAATCACTTCCAGTAAATCCTGAAGGACACGTAGGTGCTACCGTTGGAATAATGCTAGTCACCGTTGGGGCAATTTTGCTAACAGATGGGGATGGCGTCATAGGATTCATTGATGACATGTCACTTGCAGATGGGGATGGCATCATATGCACCATTGACGACATGTCACTTGCAGATGGGGATGGTATCATATGCATCATTGATGAAATGTCACTTGCAGTTGGTGATGGCATCACACGCATCATTGATGACATGTCACTTGCAGACGAGGATGGCATCGTTTGCACCATTGATGACATGTCACTTGCAGATGGGGATGGCATCATATGCATCATTGATGAAATGTCACTTACCGATAGGGATGGCATCGTATGCACCACTGATGTCATGTCACTTGCATTATGTGATGGCATCATTTGTATCGTTGATAACACGTCACTTGCAATTGGGGATGGCATCATATGCATCATTGATGACATATCACTTGCAGATTGTGATGGCATCATATGTGTCATTGATGACATGCCACTTGCAAATGGGGATGGCGTCATAGGATTCATTGATGACATGTCACTTGCAGATGGTGATGGCGTCTTAGGATTCATTGATGACAGGTGACTTGCAGATGGGGATGGCGTCATAGGATTCATTGATGACATGTCACTTACAGATGGGGATGGTGTCATAGGATTCATTGATGACATGTCACTTACAGATGGGGATGGCGTCATAGGATTCATCGATGAAATGTCACTTGCAGATGGGGATGGCGTCATAAGGTTCATTGATGAAATGTCTCTTGCAGATGGGGATGACGTCATAAGATTCGTTGATTTACTTGCAGATTGTGATGATGTATTGGCAAATCCTGCTGATACAGATTCGACATTTTAACCACATGAAAAATTTTATATCTGACATATCTTTAGTTGCGCCTACCTTCCAACAAAGAATTACATTTAAGTTCATAGTACTGAGTCTTATCGACTTACCACCTGGTAGTGTTAACAGGATGCATGTAACAAGAGCAAAAAATTTCTTCTTAAGACGCTGAGCCATCTTTGTCATGTTGCGGTGGAGAGAATGCCAAATTCTGTCAAAGATGATTGGCTGAATTTCCTCTTATAATGAACTCTGTGATATCAATTCGTGGCTGGCGAAAGCTTGTGTACAAAGGGAGAAAAAAGAGCCTTCAAAATGTTAACAATATAACATGACCCGAGGGAGAATAATGTCGGATTGTTTTCTCTTTTCTCTTTCTCTTGTAAAATCTAATATCGCTCTTAATGCCTTTTATTCCTATTCTTCTGTAATCGTTTGGAGAAAGCCTCATGGTTTCATTTAGGTTTCCTCTCCATAGATTTTATTTAACCTAGCTCATTATGCTTCCTTGTAAATTTTTATCGTACTTTGGCAAAGAAATAAATGGAAAATGAATAGATTAATACAAATCATGTTAGAAGACAAAACAGTTTTTATTTTGCGAGATATTTTTCGACATTAGCCATGACCTATTCGGTTTCCAATGCTCGTGTAGCTCGTGTAAAAAAATATAACGGAAGTACATTTTCAATATTGAATAAAACTCTATTTAGGAGACGAAATAAGTTCCGAAATCCTGATTGCAAAATAACAACAACACTGGACCTTGTGGTATTGTGTTTTCGGTCAGGCAACTTATCTATATGCATGTGTATAATTTATGTAAACAATAATTGTTAAAAGATCTGAAGTATATTTTGATAAAAGATCGATATATATCATGGACCCGCCGAAAGTTTAAACCTATCCCGGTGCAGCACACGAAAAGCAAATTTAAAGAGTAGTAATGGACAAAATGCAATATAACAGATAACAACACGGAAAAAAAATTTTTTGCAATATTCTATAAAAAAAAATATAAATATGATAGAGCTTCTCAATGTGAACGGAGCGACTACATAGTATTCAGACATTTCATACATACAAATAATATTTTATGAGACCTAGGATCGACATGGTTGCGACAAAAAATGAGTCGATGAATATAAATAATACGGAATAGATAAAGAGATAAATCAAGTAGTCAAATAAAAGCGGTAAAATATAAATTGTTGGAGAACATACTATCAGCAAGCAAATTTCACTCCAAGATTACACCAAGATTACGGTCTTAAGAAGTTGGAGAGGCATAAAGAGTGATTTCTTAAATTTTCATTTTATTATTTGATGAGCGTTGTTTGTTCTACTCCCAATCTTACAAAGGAATTATAGAGATTCTAAGTAAATTTACCTTGCCTCGGCCTTGATTATTCTGGTTATCATAAAATCCTCATCCAATAATTTTTTTTAAAAATACTTCATTATATGATCATGATGCAAAAAAGCCTCTCTACTAATGAATTAAGTAACCCTTCTTCCTTCCACGTTAACAGTATCCAGCGACATTAATCGGTTAAGAGGAATGAGTGATATTCACGATTTTCACTAAGTAATTTTCCGGGTCATTTCATGTTTTTGTATGTTACCTATACATACAGGTTGGAGACTGTCACTTCCTCACTGGTTGCGAGCCTCAATTCCGACGGCCCATGAGATCGTGATGAAGATATTAAAGCTAAAAGAACGACACTGTTTCGCTGAGCGAGTAAATCTGGAGCGAAAGTGAAATGTTTTGGTTTAGGCCATTAATAAATAAACTTGTTTTGAAAAGGTGGTCCAATATGCTTAATGAGAAAGTAAAGTAGACTAAACTGTTATGAGTATGGCTACCAATACGGAATAGTTATTATGCAAAAAGTTACCGGTTTGTCTGAGTTCTATTGTTCCTTTATATTTCAATTGAAAAGTTGGTGTGTTTGCGCATTATAACTGTCACGTTGTATAATAGTACTAGA